>NW_003852414.1:26798168-26827205 GCF_000181295.1 Otolemur garnettii
CCCTTATCCCTGGTGTGTGTGAGGACCACGGTCCCCTTATCCCTGGTGTGTGTGAGGACCACGGTCCCCTTATCCCTGGTGTGTGTGGTCACCACGGTCCCCTTATCCATGGTGTGTGTGAGGATCACAGTCCCCTTATCCCTGGTGTGTATGAGGACCACGGTCCCCTTATCCCTGGTGTGTGTGAGGACCACAGTCCCCTTATCCCTGGTGTGTGTCAGGACCATGGTCCCCTTATCCCTGGTATGTGTGAGGACCATGGTCCCCTTATCCCTGGTATGTGTGAGGACCATGGTCCCCTTATCCCTGGTGTGTGTGAGGACCACGGTCCCCTTATCCCTGGTGTGTGTGATGACCACAGCCCCCTTATCCCTGGTGTGTGTGAGGACCACAGTTTCACTATCCTTTGTGCATTGACTGGCACTGAGGTTGCTTCAAAGTCTTCCATTCAGTGAACTCCACTGAGTGAGCATGTGAGTGCAGAGATCTTTCCCCACACTGAATTCCCCTCCTTTGAGCACATCCCCTGGTTTCACTGTTCTGAGGAAGCTCCACACTGTCCTCCATGATGGTTGCACTGATTTATATCCCACCAACAGTCTACGAGGGCTCCCCTCTCTCCACATGCTCACCAGCATTCATGATTTGGGACATGTGTATCTAGAACTGTCACAGCCCCTTTATTATCATATGAGAACCTTCTTTGTTTGTTTTTACAGTGGTGTCTGGAAATCTGTTCCATCTGGGATCAGCTGCACCTGCTCCTTTCTGGCCTCCCCGTAGATGGTCAATTCTCTTCCATCCTTCGATTCCCAGCCTGTGTGTGTCTTTGTAGGTAGGATGGGTTTCTTGCAGACAACATATGGCTGGCCCTGGCTTTGTGCGTCCAGCTGCCCTGTTGATGGAGAGTTAGTCCATTCATGGTCAGGGTTCTGGCTGATAGGTAAGGACTTGCTTCTGCTTGCTATTTGGTGATTTCTTGCTGTCCTGTGGCCTTCCTGCGTCCTCCCTTCCCGCCTGCCTTTGTGCTTTTCAATGTCTGGCGACACTGTTTTCTCTTGGCTCACTGTTAAAACCAGGAACTCTGATAACTCACCTGATTTCCGGCTCTGCTGATGTGGATTACTGCTGACCGTGGCGTTTGTGTGGAGGGAGATAGCTGGACGTTTCTGCTGGTCTACCTTGCTCTGCCCCTCATGTTGGTGTTTGGAAAATTGTTGAAAATATGAACTCTATAATAAGGGAAATTTAAAAAGGAAATAAAACTTGGCTCTACCCACTTAATTTTAATTGAGGACACCAAAGCCCATGTAGCAGTATTATGTTTCTGAGTAGAATCTTTTTTAATGTAGAAAGTGGAAATTAGCGTTTAGAAGTTTAAGTACAGATATCACTCTGATAGCTTTGCATATCACTTTTTAATTAGCTGTTCCTGCAAGATTGCGGTAGAAACATTATCAGTGCTCAGAATAAATATTTATTTAACAATCTGCAGATATTATACCGAAATTCCGTGGTGTGATATAAACAATAAAAGACATTTTCAGAAAATACTAAGGAAACATGAAAGTTAATTTAAAAAAATACTTTACCCCGAGCTTGAGAGCATTTAGGTCTAGTCTACAGAAACCCTGCTTAGGAGACACCTAAGGAATGAGAGCTAATTAGAAGAATAAACTTGGACATTTTACGGCAGTAACGCTGAGCGAATTGTATATAGTAAAATCCATGCTGTGATGTCTCAGTTACACAATATGGAGGAAAGTCGGGCACGCACTGTGCCTTGTCCTTTGAGTGAACCAAACAATTCACCCAAGATTGTTTCATCCATAACCTCAGCCCAGCAACCAGGCGTGTGTTAAAATAAAACACACCTGCCTTCTCGCCCCTCTGCGCCAACACTCGCCTTGTACCACAGCCTTTCTCAGAATAAAAGCAAACGGGCAGGGTCCCAATGCCTTTTCAACAACTCAGAATTCCACGAGCCTCTGACACTCGAAGTTAGTGGCCAGAATTCCCACTGCAGCACAGTGTGACTGTGCTGCCATGAAGCAGTTTCTCGTGTCCTCACTCTGCCTTTCCTGCTGTCTCGTCCGTGTGAGTGACCACAGGGGACCTGTCCAAACTTACAGGGACTGTCCGTCTATGACAGGAACTCATAGCACTTCTAACACTTCCAAATATATTGCTGATTAGAAAACCTCCTCTCCTCATTACCTATCTAGAAATCTGGGAAGTTCTAGTTCTGAAACACACCCCACAGACAAGATGGACACCTGTCCCTCCAGAGCCAGCCTGGCCTGCAGGTCACTCGTGTCCTGCCTGGCTCCTCCCCCTGCTGTGGCCCTGCCTGGGAGCTCCCTCCTGCCTTCAATACACAAGCTCGCTGTGGGGCAGATGTCACCTTTCTTCCCCTGTCATCTGTACTGTTGGGCTGGTGACACTGGGTTTGGGATCTCCCTACCCATCTCTCTAAACCGTTGTCACCTATCCAGGGTCACCATTTTCACCAGCACTGCAGTAGGCTTATGGCACTGCCCAGAGCCTCTGTCCCTACAAAAATGCTGAGTAGTTTTCGGGTTGTGAAGAAGTCAAAGCCCCTCCCCCACCTCTGGAGTAGAGAAGAGCCTCCTGGTCACAGTGGTGTGGGGTACAGGGGTGCTCCTAAGGCTGCTACCTGTGCTCCCCTCACCTGAAACCGTGATGATCTATGAGTGCCCCAAACATGGGTGAGTGGTTGATCCAGCTGGGAGCTGGTTATGGCTCATCTGTTTGCACCAAAGCCCACCTTTTGCAACTCTGAGGATGAGCTGGATCACGTAGTGCTCGGGTGTGCAGGCACCTGAGTGTACGTGTGCACATGTGTGTGCAAGCACCCAGGTGTACATGTGTGCACGTGTGCATGTGTGTATGTATGTTTGTCAATCTCCTCTACAAAGTTACAAGCCACAATATTTGAAACATGGAAATGACTTTTATTCTTTATGTATCTTCATATCCTTATTTTAGTTTCAGACATAAAAACACCATGCAGAAATCAAAAGTGTCTCGTATTTCTAAGACCATGAGGGAAGTCTGGGAGGATGCTAAGGGTCCCGTCAACACTGTCACATTCCGCTCGGTGTGTCGTGCAGGTGGTGGCTGTCCCTCCCCAGCTGCACAGGCCACAATGACCGCAGTAACAGAGAGACTTGCCAGGTGCACGGAGCGTCCGTCGTGAAAGCCACCGCCACTCCACTCAATGGCTCAAAGTAGTATTTCAATAATCCAGAAAATTATTAATATCTCTTGTGACACATTTTCAATTTTTACACTTGACATTCTTATTACCAATTGAAAAGTCCACTTTTGCACATTATCACACTTATTTTCATGTTAATTCATTATACCCTGTGGCTTTTCTTTTTCATAAAGGAATATAACTTTTTTTATACAAACAGAATTATAGTATAACTTCACTCAGAGTCCCTGGCCCCTACTTACTGTGCTAATTATAGTGTCATTTATCCAAATATGAAAAAATATTTTACTGCTTTATAGCAAACCAGAGACCTAACTTTCTATTCTCTATTGAATTAACAGTACATATGCTTCCTAAGAAATGTCTTCTTGTTTTCTTAGGAGATTTCCAGCAGAAATCAAATCATCGCAATTCAATTTGAGATGGTGCAATCTACTTATTTCAAAGCTTTTTATTAAATGTTAATTGTCCAGGGATTATACAATCAAATGTGCTAGTTAGCAAGGGCACCTTCAAATGTACGAAATACAGTTCAGAACCATTTTCACTAGAAAGGGATATTTTGAATAATCTGTAACAAAATGATAATTTCGAACAGGGAGGTCCACACTGGCGTCATTCACGTTTCCTTACATTAGGCAAGTTGGGTTCTGAAAGCCCAGACTATGCGGTGAGCAAGGCTGTGCTGGAACATTCTGCGGGTTCTGCTCCCGCCTACAAGTCCTCTCCATCAGAGTTCCATGTTAACTTTAAATCAGTTATGAATTTAAGGACATAACGATGTTCTATTAAAGTAGATTATGGGAACAACAGGAAGCATATGCATTAATAACTATTAATAATGTCAATAACAAGCTATTACAGTGCAACGAAGCCTAAATTAAGTCAAAAATAATTTTTATGAAGTTGCAAGTGACACACATCCAGTGTGTCTAGCACAGGGTGGCAGAATTGCAGGTGGCCCATTCTTAGGTCCTTTCCCCCACAGATATCCTAAATAAAGCATCTGCGGGTTTTACCCAAAGAAAACATATATAGACTTTGATGTACCTAAGAATTAATGTATTTCTCTTACCTTAATTAAAAAAAAAACATACAGCAACAGAAAAAGCAGAATACCTGGGTTTATATTATGAATAATGCAGTTCCAAATATTCCTGGATGTATTTCTGGAGCATATGTTTTTAATTTTAAAAATTCGTTCATGAACAATTTACTTACAATGACATGTTCCCACTTAAGGTCCCTAATCTGTTGATTCTGACACATGTGCTTCCGTGCTGTTGCCACTGCAGTTAAAAAACAGGCCTTCTCATCACGCTGAAGTCTCATTGACAGGGACTCCATCCTCAGGGTCCGAGGATGAATCTGTACTCCATCGTAGGAATATACCACTTTTTGTTACCCATCTGCAAGTATGTGGGTCCAGTTTAAATAGCTGAATTTTTGTAAGTGAACATTTGACTTCATTTTTTTTTAATATCAATACATTTTCCCAAGTGGCTGCACGTTGAGAGTTCCGGTTGCTCCACATCCTCTGAGCGCTTGGCAGGCTCAGCCATTTAATTTTAGCTGTCATAACAGTGCACAGCAGCGTCTCAGAATTTCACTTTGCGATTCCAGCATGACTTTTGATTTGGGGGATTTTTCACGTTTGGGGCTGTTCATAGACCTTGTGTGAAGTGCCTAGAGGAGAATTTAGAGAAATCATGATAACATTTATTATGTTCATTAATGCTTGAGCTCTCATTTCTCAGCAGGGAAGCTTGAATCAGCCTCCCACAGAGGCCACAGAGTAGCATCTATCAAGGCTCACACAGGGCATTTGCCATGGTGGAGGCTGGTTGGGGCAGCGGGAGACCCCACAGTGGAGGCTGGTCGTGGCAGCGGAAGACCTCATGGTGAAGGCTGGTTGGGGCAGCAGGAGACCCCATGGTGAAGGCTGGTCAGGGCAGCAGGAGACCTCGCAGTGGAGGCTGGTCGGGGCAGTGGGAGACCCCATGGTGAAGGCTGGTTGGGGCAGCAGGAGACCTCACATGAGTCACTGTCTCAGCCCAGTGACTGCTGCCCATGGTCTCAACTTCCTCCCTATGTGGACATGAGGGCCCGATCCAGGCAGAGGCATTTGGTTCCTATGTCTCAGTCTCTCCAAGTTCTCAGTGGACATCAAGGCGCCCACTAGGCCTGCTGGATTTCTAGGAGAAGAGTGAAAGGATCAGCCCCCTGATTAGGGAGCAGCAAGGTCCTGGGAAACATGACCTGCCCTGAGGGTGTCCAGACCCGCAGCTGGTTTTCACTGGCTCACTCTGCTGGTGAGTTTTCTTTTCCATGCAGAACATAAATGGGAGTGGGAATTGCTCTGGGGTTGATTTAAGTTTAAAAGAGCTCATAAAATTGCTTCCAAAGTTGTGTATCCACAGTCCAGCCCCCACTGCCTGCAGCCTCACCAGCACTCAGTGACAGTCTCGGGGTACAGGGCTGGTCTCATGGAGGGGTTTCTTCACAGCTCCCTGGTAAGCGTGCTCCCCTCACAGGGTAACCTCTCAGGAAGCCAACTCTCAGCAGGGCACAGTGGCCCGAACCTGCGATCCCAGCACTCTAGTAGACCAAGGCAGGTGGATCGCCTGAGCTCATGGGTTCGAGACCAGCTTGAGCAAGAGCAAGACTCCATCTCTAAAACTAGCCTGGGGTTATAACCAGCACCTGTAGTCCCAGCTACTCCAGAGGCTGAGGCAAGAGGATCACTTGAGCCTAAGAGTTTGAGGTTGTTGTGAGCTATGACACCAGGGTACTCTACCAGTGGCAACAAAAAGCCACTTCTCTGGTGGAGTTTGGAAAGTGTGTGTGTTTAAGGGGAAATAAATGAATGAGGAGAAATAAGGTGAAGCTGGGGAGACCCTGCACTGAGTCACAGGCTGAGCTCTGGGTGCACCTGGCAGTCAGGGATCCGCCCACCCCCATGAACATCTCCATAGGGAGCCTTGGGAGGGCCAGGCCTCTGTCATGGTAGCTCTTGGCAGACCCTGCAATGGCCAATGGCCAGAGGCCTCCTGCTGACCACTTCCTTGAAGGGGAGCCCATGTGGGTGTCTCCAGGTGTCTGTAAGTCTGTGTCCCCATGCTGAAAGGTCATGCTAAGACCTCCCCCTTATAAACTGAAGTCTGCTGCCCGCTGTCACTAGGTGGGTGACTTCAGTCACCACTCCCAGGCAGCAGTGTCAGCCACCAGGGGCTCATCACATTTCACTGGGTAATGAAGTTATGTGTATTCACGTATACAAGCGCACATCTTACCTGGTGGACAATAAACTTCTTGAGAGCAGAAATAAATGTGGCTTGCTGATGTACAGTTCACAACTCTGAGGGAAGCACCTCGCACGTAGGTGGTCGATAAAGTTATGCAAATGCGCTGGCCAGAAATATACAGATCTTACCAATCCCCTAAATCTCAACTGAAGGTGAAGCTCAAGGTTGTTTATAAGAAAGAGCGAGAGAGTTGATGCTTAATGTTGAGCTGATAATGTGATAAAGTAACAATTTCAGCTGGAATAGAGAAATTGATATAATGCATTAAAGAAAAGTGAAGATGAAATGATATGGAAGATGACGCTGATGAGAATGAAGGAAGAGATTCATCACCGAGAGGAGCACCGTGGAGACTTCCGACTCAATTGATGGTAGGTGAGATCTAGATCGTAAGCATGAACAAATACCTCGCGTGAAATAAAGAATTGCAGTTAGCAAGGCAGCCCGCTAACAAGCAGAGAAAAATTATGTGCAATGCTTGAGGGGATAATAGGATTTGAAAAGAGAAACTTAAAGAGAAAGTGAATGAGGCGGTGAGAAGCTGTATAAAAATTGTACCTGGAATAGTTTGAGGTAACTTTTGTATTTATGCAAGGGAAAAATAGTGCACTATTAAGATGGGAAGTAATAAATAGTGACAGGGATTCAGTTTAAACTTCCCGAAGCACAGTCATTTATCAAAATGTCTGTTAAGACTCGCATTTGGGATCTCGAGTCAGGCAGAGGTGAGATGAGACAGCCGAGGGAGAGACTGAGACCCCCTTTAAGTGCGTTGGGGGGCGAGAGCAGTGACCTTGGGCCAGGGGGCCGGGTCAAAAACAGTTATTGAGATACCACTGGGGGGAAAAAAACAAAGTTATCAATTTCTCTTGAAATTCGGGCCATTCCCAATGTTTTGGTGAATTTGGGCTGGATGTTTCCATGTCACCCTGGACACTGAGGGCAGCAAAGCGGCCCACCGCCAGCCAAGCCCCTCCCCCACCGCACTGCCTGGCCAGGAGTCCACCTGGGGAGCCGGACACCCTCATCCTACATCTGGACATGCAGACTCTCGTGTTCTCAGATCTAAAACCAAAACCCTTGTCTGCCATGATGCTCCTTCTGTTTGTCAGGCGGGGCTCACCGCGCACACACACCTGCCTCCAGCGGCACCTGGATCCTGTTTGCGTCACAAGTCTCCATCATGTCTCTCAGGAACCACCTTGAGGTCACCCTCGTCCAGTGCCTGTGTCTCAGTGGACCCAGCTGTACACAAAGGTTTCATTCAGCTCTTCCAAGGTTCAGGACAGGTGTGCTCCATGCCTGCCCAGTGCGTCCCCGGGTCCTGGAGGTGACCACAGAGAGCAAAGGGCAGCACCCCAGCTCAGGGGCTTGCAGCTACCATGGCAGAACTGCTTGTGGCACAAAATGGTTGGCGGTTTCTGGGCCCTTCTCCCCTGAAGCCGTGGAGTGGACGTCACGCAGGACGTGGCGGGAACCCCTCCTGCTTTCTTACAGCCTCTGTCAGGACCCTGAAGGTCAGAACCAGCTGTTCCTCCTTGACAGGTGTACTTGACCTTGTACCGTGACTTTCACAAGTGGCGAACCCATTTATCCAGCATGGCTCCTAGCAGTTCCTCTGTGTGTGTGAGAGGAGCTGACGGGGGGCCGACTGGGATGAGAGGCAAACACCTCCCGCACCCATGTGCATGAAGGCCTCTCCGCTGGGCCGGCAGGCAGCCTCCGAGGGCTTGCTACTGTTTTGTTAGAAGATTTCGTATCTATGACATACATTGGTCTACGGTTGGATTTTATCACTGTATCTTTGTCTGAGTTTTGTTTAAGAGCAATATCAGCCTCACAGAAAGAGACAGTTCCTCCCCTTCTGTTTTTTGAAAGAATTTGGTAAGAACTGCTATCAATACTTTACCAAGCCTCTGGGATCAGTGAGTCGGCTTTTCTTGTAGGTAATGATTTTGATTGCTAGTTCAGTTTCCTTACTGGGCCCATTCAGGCTCTTACGTCCTCTTGAGTTAATCTCAGTAGCTTGTGTCTTTGTGTGACAGAAGTTTGACCCTTCCGTCCAGGCCTCCTAACTGGCCGGGCGGTTGCTCCTAGCTTGGCCTTAGAATATTTTTTATTTCTGTAAGATTATCGACAAGCTCCCCTCCTTCGTTCCTGACTGGGGAAGTGGTGCTTCTTCTCTTTCTTGTTTGGCCAATCTAACTAAGACTCTATTTCCTGGCTCTGTTCAAATAACTGACTCTCAGCTCCATTCACGTCCCCTGTGGCTCTTCCGTTCTGTGTTACTTGTTTACTCTGCAAAATTCATCACGTCCTTTCTTCTCCTGGCTTGTGTTCCTCCCACCATTCCTTCTCCAGAGTCTGAAGCATAAGCTTAGATTATCAATTGGAGAACGTTTTTCCTAATGTGGATATTTTTACTTATAAATTTCTTTTCAAATATACCATTAGTTGCATCTCACACTTTTTGGCATGCTGTGTCCTCATTTTGTTAATCTTGAAGTATCTTAAAATCACTCTTATGTAAGGTGACCAGACATCCCGCTTTTGGCCAGAGAGTTTCAATTTTTAATAATTTGCACTGTGTCCTGCATACCACTGTGTTCTGCATACCACTGTGTTTTTAAAAAGTCCCGATTTTTGAAAAGAATGCACGACAAGCTAGGGAATAGCGGGAGAATGGGAAGGGAATATACGGTTTTTGGCTGCCATGTGGCTATTTTGCCAGGATATGAGTTTTATATTATTTTTGTTAATTTTATAATGTTAAACTTTAATAATAACAAATAATTCTTGAGAACTGATTATCGAGAACCGCTTATCAAAGTTCACATTATTGATCAGTTGTTAGAATTCAACAAGAAATATGCCAAAGAATAAAATAATACTATACATAATATTTTTAATGTATTATATTTATAAATTGTACTTATGTTGAAATTTTAAAAAATACATTACAATACTATTTTTGCATTCTATGAAAATTTTTGTTACGCCATATAGACCAAATTTTTAATTAAGAACCCCCCCCCGCCCCCAGTCAATGGTGTCCTGCTTTACCAATGTTAAAATCCGGTCACCTTACTCATATGATTTCTTTCGCACCAGGTACTGAAGAGTGTGTTGTTTAATATTACACAGATGGGTGGATTCTGAGAACAAACTTCTTTCTCTTATTGATTTCTAATTCAATTGCATCAGGATCTGAAAACGCACACTTTAAAAAAATTATGCTTTAAATTTAGTGAGGTCTTGTGGCCTGTTATGGTTTCTGGTGAAGAAAGTTTCACACACACATGAGGGTGACACACTCTGCTGTTGTTGGGTCGGTGTCCTACAGGTGTGTGTCAGGGTTAGTTCACTGTGTGTAAGTTATTACAGCGAATTAATCATCACAGCCTTACGCATCTCTGGGAGAAGCAGTGGTTAAGCTTAGACCCCGATGCCAAAGAATTTATAATCAAAATGGAGAAGTAAAACACATGAGAAATTGACCTGCAATCAAAGATAATCTGCAGGTTAAAAGTTACAGGTGTGGAAAAGGGTCTGCTAAGTTGAGAAATAGGGTATCAGGATCAAGGAAGTGTTTAGGAGAAGGAGGGTTTGGATTCAGACCCTCGGGATGGACAGAGTTTACCTGAGATCTAGGGAAGGACAAGGCGGATCAGAGACCACATGGTCAGAGTCTGACAAACTTGGGGACTTCAGACTGGAAGAATCCACCTGCAATGGGAGTAAGATGTGAAAGTAACCAAGGAGGTAAGCAGACAGTTGAAAAGAGTGAAGCCACCTGAGAAAGGCTGCTGACCCGAGGACTTGGTGAGTCCACAGGCCACCTGACCTGCTGTACTGTCCGTGTCTGTCTGAATGGTGCTGCACTGATGGCGTAAAGCATCCAGGGGCAAATATCACCTCCCTGACCTCCAAATTCTCTGTGTTGAAACGACATGTCCTAAAGCCCAGCTCCAACTTCCAGTTTGCATGGATACCGTGTACACTCTCACGTTCTCTGGAAGGCATTGAGATGATTCTGTCAAGTGGCTCTTTAGGCTAAACCCTAAAGACCCCTAATAAGAGATGGATTCTAATGTGCAGAGACATTAATTTCACCTGCTTCCACTTAATACTTATCTCTCTCAAATAGTTCCAAAGGAGAAAGGATTGAGATGTCCCCTTTGTTAGGGTGCCTTTCCTGAGTCACTTCACCCCCAGGATGGCAGGCTGCAGGGAGACCCCCACACGGGCTGTGCAGGCTGCAGGGAGACCCCCACATGGGCTGTGCAGGCTGCAGGGAGACCCCCACACGGGCTGTGCAGGCTGCAGGGAGACCCCCACACGGGCTGTGCAGGCTCATCCAGGCAGCAAAGCCTACAGAACCTCTAACCCTCTTTTCCATCCACACACCCTGATTTACAAAACAGATTTGGTTCAAACCATTTCTGTTTCCCTCCCAGCACAGTGAGCTCCGTGCAGAGCCCTAATAAACAGACTCCGTGAGGCTCTGCTGATCCAGTTGTGAAGGGGAAATTGGTTTGTACCTTAAAGAATCATTCCAAACATTTATTTGCTAATTTAGGTATGAATGGCCTTATGGTTGAATATAGTCCTTATTCGATTTGGACTGATTTAATATATTTGAAGCCAAATGAAGATTTTATTTTTCCCTTGATTTTGAATTTCGTACACTGTACTTAAAGGAGAAACTCTGTTTCTACCCGTTATATTTGTCACATTAGGTGTGTATGCACATCTCCTTCTCTGTATATATTTATATACATATGTGTGCGTATAAATATGTATATATGTAATTCTGTATTCTTTTCAGATTTCCTCCTTTAATGTATAACAAGAAACTTTCGAGCTATAAATTTGAGTCTATGTGTTCAGCTATTTGAATAAATGTGTCATCAAAAATGCAATACTAACACAGCACATTGTACCCCACAAATTAATGTATGTAGCTATGATTTAATTAAAAAATAAATATTTTCCATCTAAAAAAAAACCCAAGGAGGTGCTGTCCTGACTTGGCTGAGGAATAGCTAGAGCAGTGATTTTCAACACTAGTGTGGTGGAACATTTTTAAAAATCATTAATTAAACTATTTTTGGAAGCTCAAAAAAATACAATACCGAGATGGAAAAGACCTGTTTCCTCACACACATTCTTTTTTCCTTAAATGAGAAACTGGACAATCCACTGGGCCCTTCCTTAAGTTTCTGCGTACTAAAAAAGGATACAGAGCATTCTAATTCACAGAAGAATTACAATCCAACCGGCATTACAGGCAAAATGTGAAAATCAGATTTTAAGTCATGAAAAACTAGAGAAAAGTAACTGTTATTTCCTCGAGATTGTGTCATATCTTAGAAATTATTTTTTGACTTTATTATGGATATGTTGGCTAAAATTGCTTTTTTCACTTTAATTTCTAGCATAAGTCTAAACTAAGATATATATTTTACATATATTGTATATTTTATATATTACATACAGTATATAATACACATATCTTACATAAGATATATAATATACTATTATCTATAAATATTATATAATTCTAATTTTGAAAATGATTAGTGCTTTATCACATATATAAAAATTAGTTTTATGCATCAACTGGATGGGCCTTGAGATGCCAAGGTATTTGCCATCATCTGGGTTGGGGGTTTCTGGCTGAGACTAGGGCCTGAGTCAGTGGACTGAGTGAGAGAAACTGCCCCCAATGGGGGTGGTCCTCGTCCCGGCCATGGACATCCTGAAGAGAACAAAAGGTCTGATTAAAGACAAACCTCCCTTTGCGCCTGGCTAGTTTTGAGCTGGGCCATCCATCCTCTGCTTTAAGCTCGGCTGGAGTTCAGACGGGCCTCCCAGTCCCCAGTTACTGGACCGCAGCTCTCGGGGCTGCTCAGCCTCTGTTTTGGGGTGAGTCAACTGCTCAAAATAAATGCTTTCCTCTGTCTCTCGCTCTCTATCTCTCTGTCTCTCTCTCTCTCTCTGTGTCTCTGTCTATGTCTCTATCTCTCTGTCTCTATCTCTCTGTCTCTCTCTCTGTCTCTCTGTCTCTCTGTCTCTCTCTGTCTCTCTCTATCTCTGTCTCTGTCTCTCTGTCTCTTCTCTGTCTCTCTCTGTCTCTATCTCTCTTTGTCTCTGTCTCTGTCTCTCTTCCCCTCTCTCTGTCTCTTCTCTCTGTCTCTCTGTCTCTTTGTCTCTCCATCTCTCTCTATCTCTCTTTGTCTCTGTCTCTCTCTCTCTCTCTGTCTCTGTCTCTCTCTGTCTTTCTGTCTCTCTGTCTGTCTCTGTCTCTCTGTCTCTCTGTCTCTGTCTCTCTGTCTCTCTCTCTCTCTCTCCCCCTCCCTCCCTCCCATCACTGCTGTTTTCTGAAGAAACAATCCAGGCTTACAGGCATGTGCAGATGTATTACGGACCTAGCCCAGACTGGAGCTCACGGGCCTGGGCACAGAGGCCTGGGTGAGGGCCCAGCGGGAGTCTGTGTGCCCAGCCTGGAGCTCACGGGTCTGGGCACAGAGGCCTGGGTGAGGGCCCAGCGGGAGTCTGTGTGCCCCGCCCGGAGCTCACGGGCCTGGGCACAGAGGCCTGGGTGAGGGCCCAGCGGGAGTCTGTGTGCCCAGCCTGGAGCTCACAGGTCTGGGCACAGAGGCCTGGGTGAGGGCCCAGCGGGAGTCTGTGTGCTCAGCCTGGAGCTCACGGGCCTGGGCACAGAGGCCTGGGTGAGGGCCCAGAGGGAGTCTGTGTGCCCCGTCTGGAGCTCACGGGCCTGAGCACAGAGGCCTGGGTGAGGGCCCAGCAGGAGACTGTGTGCCCAGCCTAGAGCTCACGGGCCTGGGCACAGAGGCCTGGGTGAGGGCCCAGCGGGAGACTGTGTGCCCAGCCTAGAGCTCACAGGCCTGGGCACAGAGGCCTAGGTGAAGGCCTGGTGGGAGTCTGTGGGTGCCCAGCCTAGAGCTCACAGGCCTGGGCACAGAGGCCTAGGTGAGGGCCCAGCAGGAGACTGTGTGCCCAGCCTAGAGCTCACAGGCCTGGGCACAGAGGCCTAGGTGAAGGCCTGGTGGGAGTCTGTGGGTGCCCAGCCTGGAGCTCACAGGCCTGGGCCTCCTTAGCTCCACTCTGCACACTACAGACGTGGAAGCTAATCTCAGGGTCTTCCTTAGGACCGAGTGATAGTTATGACGTGGACCTCCTCACTGCCGCCATGATCCCTGCACCTGTCCCAAGGCAGTCCCTTTCTAGTGGGGTCCAGGAGACACCAGCCGCCTGTGCCCACACTCCTGCACACCACGCCGAGCCCTCACACAAACGCAAAGCTCTGACTTGCCCCCTTTGCTCCCATGCTAGAGACTTTGAAATATTTGGAGTTGTTATTTCAAAGAATTACATATAAACACACCAATAAAGTCAACATTTTTAACATGAAAATATACATTTCTATTTAAAAATTCAAATTTTGAAAATAATTACTGCTTTACTATAGTCATAGGAAAAAAATGTAATGCTAAATCTTTTAAAATTTTCTTTATTTTTTCTATGAAAGTAGAGTTTATGACTTTTCACTGGCATTCATTTATTTTATTCATATCTCATGCGAATAAAATTCCTTATAGTGGATAACATCTCATGCCTTTAGATTTCAGAACTGATGGTTCTAACATACTTACTGAAATCACACGTTTAAGAGTGCTCCCCAGCCAGGGTGGGAGGCCTTCTGGGAAGTCACAGGTCAGGTTGTCCATATTTCCCAGAGGACATGGCTGCATTTTGTGTTTTTTACTAATTATCTAAATAACTTATTGTAAAAATAAAAAATAATAATAATACAATAGCCCCTTTTATCCACAGGAGTTATGTCCCAACGTAGATGGTACCAAAGTTTAAATATATGATGTCTTTTTCTTATACATACATTCTCGTGATACAATTAATGTATAAATTATGCACAGTAAGAGATTAAGAACAATAACTAGAATAATTAAACAATCTACTGTAATACAAGTTATGTCCATGTGGTCTCTCTCTCTCTCTCTCAAAATATCTTGTGTGTAATATTTTTGAACCACAATTGACTATGAGTAACTGAAATTGTGGAATGTGGAGCCCCAGAGAGGGGTGTGAAGAAGACCCACCTGCTCTCGCCA
The DNA here is from genome assembly GCF_000181295.1 of Otolemur garnettii. Lineage (NCBI taxonomy): Eukaryota > Metazoa > Chordata > Mammalia > Primates > Galagidae > Otolemur > Otolemur garnettii. The sequence goes on from NW_003852414.1 coordinate 26,812,871, forward strand.
AGGAAACTTTCCTTCTCAGGGGAGAAAGCCCCGCTGTGGGGTCTGATCGGGACTCCCGAGACTCCAGCACAGTAAATTCAGTAAACGCAGTTCAGGTAGAAGCACAAATACTGATCCATAGACTTAGAGCATCACCCAAAACCAAACTGCTTGAGACCAGAAAGAGTTTGTTCAACTACAGAAGAAATGATACACTGTGCTTCACTGGAGCAACAGGGGGCCTTAGAAAAGCAGGCGGTGTCAGAAGAGGCTGGTTTAAAATGTTTGATCACAAATCGAAGCCTTCGCTTCTCCTCCTGGGTTTGTTGCCTCCAGAAAAAACGTGTGGGACAAATGTAGGGAGAATTTATGGGACGCCTCATATGTTATGCAAATCATAATCATCCCATATGTTGTTTGGCTGTTTGTGAAGTTTAAGGGTAACTATTTAGGAAGACGCGTGTCCGGGGGGACTGGAGACGCTTATGCTGGGAGAGAGGCCATATGCTGGTGTGCAGACCCGCCCGCCGTCACTCCCGCCTCCCTAAAGTCATTTCCTCGCCTTCCTTGGCTTTGGTTTTACATCAAAAAGGCAAGATAATTTACCTTTTTAAACAGAAATTATACTGAATATAGCATTTGGTTGTTCCTTCCTGCCCCGATGTCTGTTGCTGGGAAAGTCTTAGATTATTTTACCAGGTTCATCATTTGTTACACTGACATAAAATGGGTTATTATTTTTTTTAAAAAAAAGGCAGCTTGTTATGCATCTACCTGATTTAATGAGAAGTGGAATTATCTGGTATGTTTGCACCCAACCCACACCAGCTGTGCCCCCCGGGTCACCCTGAGATGCCCAGGGTCACCCCGAGACACCCAGGTCGCACTGAGGTGCCCAGGGCTGCCTCTCCTCGCCGCGCTTAGGCAACCCGGCTTCATGGTCTGTCCTCGCTGGCCCCTGTTTTGTCATGGAGAGAAGCAAAACTTCCCTCCCCCTCATGTCCTGTGTGTCACCAACACCTGCGACTTACCTCAATCAGCATTGAGGGTGGAAGATAGTTTTCCAAACATGATTTTATCCCCCCTAAAATGCATCCTCAGGCCGTTGTGAGGCCACAAAAGCAGGGCCCACCTCACAAGCAACTGTGCCGGGCAGGGTGTCAGGCAGCGGCAAATAGGGCTCACGCATCACGTTTAAAAATGCAGCACAATTTTTAGATGTTAGGTGTCTACGCTAAGCAAAAATAATGGAAAATGAAAAACTCATTCTCTCAGGTTTTCTGCATTGAAAATTCCAAACAATTAACTTGCGTGCTTGTGTGATTTTTTTACAGAACTGGTAGACTTCGACATTTGCTCAGGCACCAGATAGAGGCAACTTCAGATGCTCGTCTTGATTCCTTATTCCCTCAGGTGCCATTCTCAAATAAATATATGCACCCCTGAAGTCCATGTCACAAATATAGACAGCTGACTCATATGCTAACTAGCGGGAGTTCAGCCTCCCTCCAAAGAATGTGCAGAGCAATTCAGCTCCAATCCAAGTGGGGAAAAAATCTCTGAAACGTGTATTTTTAGCAAACACCTCACTGTATTATATAAGAGTGCTGAGGGAAGTGTAGCCTATACCTGGCACAGGTGAGCCGTCCCGAGGGCATGGCACCCCGCTTTCCTTCCTCTGGGTACTAAGGGTGAGATCGTTCTCCTTAAAGGATGCCTAAAATATCAGTCACTACCAATAGAACAATAAGCAATTATCTAGAATCTGTTTTTAACAGAGACCTGTGCTAGACACCTGGGACAGAAGATGAAATATGAGACATGTGCCTGGCACTGATCACATAATTACCATCCGAAGAGTGACACTGAGATACTTCCATTGTGGGCTTTGAGGCTTTAAGTGGTGTGCGTTGAAGGAGAAGTGTGATGAGGGTGTGTCTGTGTGCACACATACGCATGGCGGTGTGTGCCTGTGTGCATGTCTATGGGTTTGCATGTGTGTATGTGTGTGCACATGCCAAGCATGTGTGTGTCTGTGCATGTGCATGTGTGCATGTTCACATGCCGTGCCTGTGTGTGCATATGTGTGCCTGTGTGTGTGCATGCATGTGGGTGTGCTTGTGTGTGCATGTGTGTATGGATGCATATGTGCTCACCTGCATGCCTGTGTGAGCACGTGGTGTGTGCATGTTCTGTGCACATGTGTGGATCAACTTCCATTCAGAGAGAGAAACAACACAAAACACACACATTAGCCAGGAAGCTGGTGAAGGGCAACGTGCTTGTGGGATATTTTGTTTTGACCCTAACAGAGGATAGAGCTAACGGAATGACATGGAGTCGGACTGTGTTGACATGCAGGGATGCTCTGGGGGGGCCGCAGCCCACGTGCACGGTGTGAATGGCCCCACCTCATGTACAGCAGAGGTGACACCACAGCACCGTCAGCCACGTCGGATGTTGCCTTGGTGACTGTTTCACCAGAGTCCTAATTTTTTCCCGACTCCTCACTTCCAGTCTCCACAACTGAACATGCTCCTCTCTCCTCACTGACCAGCATTTTTCCTCCTGAAGGCCGGTCTCCCGGGGATCTTCACTCCTACCTCCACACGCTCACAGGTGGCTGGTGTCTCCTCTCCTCACCCTCACCTCCTTTGTCTCTCAGTCCGGTTCTCCTCACACCCTTCCCCCACCCTGCGTATCTGAAGTCTCTTACAAGGCATTTTGTAAGGATGCTAACCCCATGGGCGGCCTCCACCCTCACACATAGACACCTCCCCAAGGCCGCATCTCAGTATAATCACATTGGGGGTTGTATTTCAACATACAAATTTGGGACCCACAAACATTCGGTCCCTAATAAATATCATAGCCGGAACAAATAATAAATCCTGCTGAAGACAAATGTCTCAAGGGGAATACATGTTTGAGCAGTTATCCTGGGGACCTAACAGGTGAGTGTCAGCAGTGAGGGCAGGGAACAACCGGCTTGGAAGCCCCCTCCCTACCGTGGATCAACCAGAGCTGATGGACACCTCTCATTGTCTCCTCTGAAACACTGTGTTTACATTCCCCAGGCAGGTGAGCCCGGCTCACACAACCAGGTGCCCTCCCTCCACCTCCTCACTATTTCCTGGCCAGATGACCCTCCTATGGGGTGGTATCCAGGGCTGTCTTGCCTGATGACATCTAATTGGCCTTAGTCAGTGGGCAGCAGAATAAAGGATGGAAGAGATAAAGAGGTAAAGTCTGGATATTTGTACCCCAGCTTCCTTGGGTGCTGGAGACTGACAGTGTCCTCAACAGTGAGGCATCAGGTGGGTGACAGCAACCTGTGTGGGAATGTCCCCTGCCCCCCATCACTGCAGTCACGTGGTGCTTTCTCTGCTCTGACCACACCTTTGTAAACTGTATCTGGAAATTGCTCTTCACATTCCCTCAATATATTGTTCTGTTTTCTGCCAGGAACTTAAATGCTGCAGTCCACTGCATGCTTTTAACCAGGCAAGGATTATGTTATTTTCTACACTATCAAAATCATATCATCTTGTAGGCATCATTGCTCTCTATGGAAATCCTACCTCATGTAATAAGACAAGACTTCATATGTATATGAAAGAAATACAGTCATTTTGTTCACAGATGGCACAATTTTTTATGTAGAAAATCCCAAACAATCAACCAAAGATTTCTCAACGAATAAGCAGTTATAGCAAAGTTGCCAGATATAAAATAAATACACAAAAACAATCACACGTCTACATACCCGCCATGAACAATTGGAATTTCAATTAAAAACACAGTATCATTTACGTTAGCACCTCAGAAATGAAACACAGGTATAAAGAAAACATGTGGAATCTACATAAAGAAAACTAAAAAACTCTGATGAAAGAAATCAAAGGAGAACCAAATAAATGGAGAAATAGTCCACGTTTATGGATAGGAAGACTCAACATTGTCAAGAAAGTAGTTGTTTCCCTCTTGGTCTATAGATTCCATACAGTGCTCATCAATATCCTAGCAAGTTATTTGGTGAGAGCAACCTATTCAACCTGGTTTATATGGAGAAGAAAATACCCCAAGACAGCCAACCCGATTCTGAAGGAGAACAGCAGAACTGAAGGATCAACTCTGTGAAGAGACACAATAAAGCTACAGCAGTCAACGCAGAGCAGTGTGGGGGAAGGAGCAGACTGGCAGGTTCGTGGGGCAAGGTAGAGGCCCCAGAAATAGACCTGCATGGACGTTGTCAACTGAACTTCAGCAAAAAAGCAAAGGCAGTACCATGGACAAAAGGTAGTCTTTTCAGAAAGTGAGCTCAAACATCTGGACATCCGTGTGCAGAAAAGGAAATTAAAGAATCTAGGCACAGACCTACATCCTACAAAATTAACTCCAAATCAACCATTAGCCCAGATGCAAAATACAAAACTTATAGAAGATGATATTATCAGAGAAAATCTAGAATTTGATTGTGGCTCTGACTTTTTAGACACAACACCAAAAGCACAATTGCTGAAAGAAGCACTGGGCAGGCGGAGCTCAGTAAACTCTAAAACTCTCCTCTACAAAATGCACCGTTAAGACAATGAGAAAACACATCAGAGACTGGCAGAAAATCTTTGCCAAACGCATGCTTGATAAATGGCTTGGTCCACAATATGCAAAGACTCTTTAAACTCAGCAACAAAAAATAAACAACCCAATTAAAAAAGTGAGTGAAGGATCTACCCAAGACATCTCACCAAAGGAGATGCTCGGATGGAAAAATCCACATGAAAAACACTCAATATCACATCGTTTAAAATATCACATCATCAAATTAAAACAGCAGTTAGATACCACCAGACACCGATTAGATCCAGAGTAGTGAGAAAACCAATCACTGATGAGAAAGTGCGGAACAGAAACTCCCACTCTGCAGGTGGAGACGCAAGACAGCCCCACACTCAGGAAGGCAACTTGACGGTTCTTTACAAAACTAAACACGTGCTTGTCATATGGTGCAGTCGCTGAGAACCAACAGATAAAAGGATATGACAAGACAAGATCGCTCATTAAAAAAATAAAAAAAACTGACAAAGTGAAATATATTTTATGTATATAGCGTGTGTACATCTACTGTTATATACATTATGTAATCTATGTAGTGTTTCCTTACAAAATATCTGTAACACACTTTATTACAAAATAATGTTTATCTCGGGAAACCAATGTTAGTTTGACATTTTCCAAGTAAAATATCTCTCAATGTTTAATCCCTTCCCTGTTGAGAATTTATTTCTCAACATAAAAAAAATCTCAATTGGTATTTATATAAAAATGTATTTGCCTTCCCAAATTCAATGCAGGCTTTTAATAACATGGAAATATATTAAATTATATTCTAAATAAATGTGTGGACACTCTCAGCCATCATAAATTTTATGACAATCTTGCTGAGTGCCCCAAAAATGGACACTTTCAGATGTTTTCCTTGCTAAAAAAGGCCTGTTGGCGTCCTTCTGAGTGCTCTACACTCCCCGCCACTCACCCCAAGTGTCTTTCCTGTTCTCACTTTTCCCTGGAATTGTATGAGCCCCCGGAACATGGAGTCAACCCTAGCTGAGTGGTCACCATCCCCACCCCGGGTCCTCACACTGCGAGGGGCACGGGACATTCGTGTCCCCAGCCCACTGGTGCACCCTGCATATTTCTCCCCCAAATGGGAGTGGGGGTTGTAAGGTAAAGTTGTATGAATTGCTGAGTGTCTGGACCAGTCGGTTTGGCCCCAGGGGTTCACGTGGGGTGTGGTTTCTCAGGCAGGGAGGGCACTGCACGTGTGCAGAATGCATCAGTCTCAGTATGGAGGAAGCTGCGTCCCAGGCAGAGGGGAATGTAAGTGACCTGCCACTCATTGCTTAATGATTTTCCCAAGGAACAGCCTCATGTCCAGAACCAAGCTCTGGACTCTGCTGCTAAGCAGCAGCTAGAGTGGCCTTGGTGAGAGAGTGTACAGTCAGAGCCACACGCACACCCCTTCTCCTCCAAAAGGGTTACACAGTCCAGTGTGGGAGTGTTGGGAAGAGGACAGAGGGAGAGCAGGTTGACACCCAGGACGAAGGCCCTCCTGCCCAGCTCAGGTGTGCCCATGCGTCACAAGTCAGGTGCGTTCCTAGTGGTCTCCACCCACCTGAAGCCTTCCCTTCACCACTGTCCTCAAGGGACAAGGCTGAGAGCAGCTGCACTGTAGCCAGAGCCCCCGTCTGTCTGTCAGCAGTGTGCTGTGTGGTTTGTGGACACAATCGAGGCCCTTTTATGCTCCATCCAGTGATGCTGGAAACCCCCCACGAGGCCAGGTGTGTGCTAAGGAGTGGGCTCCTCGGGCAAGTGGGGCGGGGACGGGGGTGTCCATGCACCTGCTGAGGTAGCTTACTCTGTCTTCCTGCCTGACCCCAGATGCACCCTGATCATCATCACAGAATCGCTGCTGAATCCAGGAGGCTGTGAGCTGTGACTCCTGTCACACCGAGGTCATGGCCAGTCCACACTTGGTGACCAGGCACTGGCGAAGCTTATCAGGTGGAAAGCGCCCTCTGCCACATACAGAGAGCACTCCAGGTTCTGGGTGGGAGGTTTCTGGCTATAAGAGAGCACACGTTTCTTCATCACCACAAGCTAAGAGCTGAGGCAGGTGAGTGGCCCGCTCCAGCTCTCCAGTCTGCAGACCTGCCTCTCCGGGCGACTGCAGCAGTTCTCACAGCTCCCGTGTTTCCTAGACAACGGAGGATCAGGCAGAGTGTGTGTGCTGAGATTTTATTAGGAAGTGCAATTCTGGCACAGCAAGGCTAAGGTATAAAAAAGATGAGGGACAAGAAAAGAGGGAAAAGGCATCATTCAAGGTGTGAAAACTGTCACAGCAGCAACACAGCTTGGGGGAAAATGCGGTGTCCTCCAGACGCGTCCTGCCAACCCTCCACACTGCAGGACAGACCCGCAGAGGGAGAGGGAGGGCGCTGGTCCCCTTCCCTCTCTGTGTAGCCCACTGGTCAGAGAGCTGCTCAGTATGTCAATCCCTTCACCCTCTAGATCCCGTCCCTGGATGCTCTGACTGACAGGGGAGAGCCAAGTCTCTCTGCCATGCTGCTGTGCTCATTTGAATTAGGACCACAGTGGGGAGCTCCGGCTGAGTTGGGCCTGGGTGGATCCCAGCACCGTGGACATCAGATGGCCACACAAAGGCTGGACCTGGGTGGATCCCGGCCCTGTGGACATCAGATGGCCACACAAAGGCTGGACCTGGGTGGCTCCCGGCCCTGTGGACATCAGATGGCCATGCAAAGGCTGGTCTACCACCTGGCAGACAATCAACAGTGTGGGGGAGATGAGATGGGCTCCTTCAGAGTCCGTGCTACAGCTGGGAACAGGAAAGTGGAAAAGGCTTAAAATTTAGGTGCAGTTAAAATCATGAAACAATTTATGAACATTATAAATATTTTTGGACCAAGGCTTTACCCATCACTGAATACAGCTGTTGACACAAGGCAAGAAAACGCTTTTGCCGGTCCACCACATCTGCTTCCATCTGGAGCCGTACAAGCAGGAGAGCTTGGCAGGAGGGGTTTTTTAGAATGAAGAAGGACGGGGGGAAGAAAAAGTAAGCTGAATGCTTTTAATGTTCTGCATTTCTGTCGCGTACAGTTACGCAGTGAGGACCTTCCACACATGCTGCCTCCTTTGTTCTCATATCAACTTGTGGGCGTCACTCCTGGCGCTTGTGAATGAAGATAATGGTGAAGTGTTAAACCCAAGTTAAGTCTTAACGCTGGATCGCAAACATTGGCAGTGGCTTTGGAGTCTGTGTGCCCTTGGATTGAACCAACCAGTCCTCTAAAATTTCAGCCTTCTGCACCAACGCCGTCCCTCCCAAACTAGCCTACTGGTACTATGTGTAAGCGCAATAACACACTAAGTAATGTGCCGTCTCAATACATTCTGAAACCGCATAAACACATCTGAACTAAAGACTAATAATCAGCTCGATCGAAAAAGAAAAAGTGAGGCCTGTCGGTGAACAGACGTGGAGGGCAGCTGGATAACGGCAGCCGCAGTTCCGGGGAGGTGCCACTCTGAGGGCACAGCAGCTGGGAGCCGCCACAATGACCTCCTCTTTGAGTGGCTGTGGCGTTCTGTCTAATAACACCCTGAAACCGCTTTGCTATTTCCACCTAGAAATTGGATACCTGATTGCTAAACTGCCCTTAACTCAAGGCACACCTAATCCCTAATGAATCCTCACATCCGCTAACCTGTCCACAAAGCAGCCGATTCAGAAGTGATCCCAGGCTCCGCCAGGCCCACATCACATCTGCTGCTGTGTAAAAGGCTCTTCCCCTGTGTCACCAAGATGCACCTGCAGTTCCATCAGCATGTCCTGAAGCTACACCTGATTGTGGGTTTTTCCTGGTGTTTACAGGGAAGTGATTCTGTATGTTTTATATTGAAAACAGATGATTACAGTGCCTAAGACAGACCCTGGACCAACATACCCCCCAAAACATTTCCCCAATTATTTATATTATAGTACCTCAATAGCAATCATCATAGTGTGTTAAGCCCACCTAATACAGTTCCTCCTGCTTAGGTGACAAATCCCTGCTTGCTTCTGAGTGATGACAGCTGTGCTTACAATGGTGCCACTCTGATGCTCTTCAAAAACTCCCCCTTCCCAGAAAAGTGAATGACCAAAGAAACTCAGTAACTAACAGTAACTCTTTTTAATTCCTTATCTTCTTTCTAACCCTATCATATAAGCCAAGTAACTACACTACATGGGCTTCCATAGATATTCCCTCTATGGCTATGTGACATTTCCTGGGCTCTGTACATCCCAGATGCTTACGGAATTCTGATCGTTTCACAACTGACTGATCTAAGAGATTGCAGGGCCCCAACTCCCTGATTATATAAGTAATCTCATGCGGGCTCAGGAAAGCTAAGCCTTGTTATCCCAGGCAGCCAGACCCAGGACGCAAGAGGCAACGTCTGACTTCCCAGCAAGAACACATCCTATTAACATACTCTAATATCTGGAATTTGAAGGCTTAATAGCATCAGAAAGATCATTTCAGAATTTCATGAAAACTAAAATCATCCTAACTTGTCAATCACATATTTTGAACAAAAAAAAGAACACATTTGAAAACATTCTACACTGAAAATATATAGCTTCTATTTATTATACATATAATTATAAGGAAGCACAATAAAATATAAGAATGACTGGAGTATTTTGGTTTTTGTTAACTTGGGATTTTTTTTGCAGTCAATCTATGCATTGCATGTCCTATAATTTTTAATGGAATATTTTAATAACACATCCATTCTATGCATCATAATGAAATCACAAAACTGTAAAAACTGGTGAAAAGTAACACCAAAAGGTCATTTTAATTTTTGTTATTATTGTATTGCAAAAATACGTCTGCTTTCAGCCTAATCACTATGCAAAAATAGGCAAGAAGTTCATCTATTCAACTATTATCTTATCAGACGCAGTTGTGACATCGGAGCTTTGTCATTTTTCAAGATAGAAATTAATTTTTAAGCACAGATTAAATACTTTTTAAAAATGAAAACTTTGACAAAGATTGCTAAAGCTCATTGCACGAAAGCATCTCCACGGCGTGGCTCTGGAGGCTGACAGACGTGTTAATTCATATGCTGCCTGAGAGTGGGAAAGGCAGAGAGTGAGTCTCTCTGTGATTGCCGAACGGTGGCTACTTTTCTAAGTTCTTCCCATTCAGGACTTCATATTGGAAAGTGTCTCTGTGAGTTTGCTTCTTTTGAGATTTACAGGCATGAGCAGTCATTTCTCATCTTCTTTTAAAGTCGTCACTGCACACCTGCCACTGTGAGGCCACCGACTTTTGACAGACATCCCAGTCTCCACCTGGCAGACCCAGACTTAGCTGTTAAGTTCTCATTACAGCCCCACACGTGCACAGAGGTGCACACAAACGAGCGTGTGAGCAAATGTGTGTACTGGAGCATGCTCATGTGTGTATGTACACAGAAACACCAGGCGTGCACATGCGTGCATGTGTGAACATGTGGGGCACACATGAGGGAGTCCGCGTGCTCCTGTGCACACACACACACACCCCATTTCTACGCAGCCCCGGCCACCTGTTCTTCACTCTGCTGGCTTCCTCACCATCTACACCAGGGGTCCTCAAACTTTTTAAACAGGGGGCCACTTCACTGTCCTTCAGATCATTAGAGAGCCAGACTGTGGGCCCCAGGACAGGTTGGCTGCTAAGCAGGACAGGCAGCAGCAGCAAAAACACCCGGCAGGCCGGATCAATGTCCTAGACGGGCTGCATGTGACCTGCGGGCTGTAGTTTGAGGACTCCTGATCTAACGCCATCATACTTTATAGTTCGGCTCAGAGAGCAACTCTTCCACTAATGTTTTCCAGCTCCTCAAACTTTCAAAAAAGTGGCTTGCTTTTCTGGGCTCTAATTGACGTCTTTAGATTCCTATAAAAATAATTGTGGGACATGTCGTGATTATCTTTTTGTATTTCTTCCTTCCTTCCTGAGGAGTGATGTCCATATCTGAACAACATTGGATGCAAGTCCATAACAAATAATAATTGGTACAAAGTATTGCATTACAAATGGTTTCTCTTATCATTTTTTAAAATGAGGAAACTGGAACTTGGAGAGGTTTAAAAACTCCTTTGTGCATTGACTGACGGGCTATGTATCCAGATACCCCCAAGCTCACTCTGAAGGTTATAAACACAAAATCTGTTTCTATACCTAAGTCACAGCCCCATCAGGATATATTCTCAATCATTTTTGAAAGTTCTTGGAGAGCCTGACATGTGCCCACAGCAGCACATCCCCCACTGTTCAGTGTCTTTGCCCAGAAAATTTTGAGGACAAAATCTCATCCCTGTTGCAATTGCTTAAGAACAGCCAGACATTCACGTCTAGGGTGGCTTCTGAGTGACTCTGAAGCTGGCAGTGACCTTGAAGCTGGCAGTTATCCTGAAGCTGGCAGTCTTCAGTGGCAATGTTGGGCCCCCCTCACCCTATGTCAGCCCACATCCGCTCACATCTGCCGTCATCCACTCCACACCTCCCAGGGTGCTACAAGGATGCCTCAGAGAGGACCCCGGTTTCTTTAGGGGGGAGGAGCAGAAGGAACAGAGAGCAGGTGGCAACATGCTCTCCCAGATATACAATGTTCTGGTGAAATAAACAGACACTCATGGCATAATGTTCCCTTCCTAAATATCTCTCTTTGGTGGATGCAGTTTATAAACTGGCTTTACCAGTGAATCATCCTACACATTCCAAAGAAGTATTGATGCCACCTTCTCTCTTCTGTAGGATGAAGAACAATACCCACATTGAGTGTTGGAATAAACTGTTAGACACAGCTAACACTATAAAGGGTATTTGAAGTGCAGGAGCCCTCAATTACATAGCCACCATCTGAAGAACAAACTGAAATACAGGGTAAGTATGGCAACATTATCCACTGTGAATAAGGATGCTTAAATTAAGACCATTTGGCCACGAGCTTGTGCATAATACCGTTAGGCAAGAAAGAAAATCATCTTAACCTTCCCCCTCCCCTCCCAGCCCCACACATCTCTCAGCATCAAACTCAGTTAACCCAGAAAATTATTAGCTTCAAGAGCTATAAATTCTATACCTTCAAGAGGTATAAAGAGTTAATAACCTCAACACAGAAGGACTCCCAAATAATACAACATGAACACAAAAGTGGAATAAATACAACTGTCTGGAGAGGGAAAAATGCTCAACTAACATGTAAACATGTGGGAAATACCATTCATATGTGACAAAAAGCAAAAATATACCAGACACCAGAACTTACAAACCAAAAGGCATAAAGTATGACTAAGTCAGACAACTTTGCAGCGGGACAGGGGAACAGAGCTACCACGCGTTGCTTATGGGGACATAGGTGTGAGAATACTAAAAATTCCCTTGGAATTGTCTATCAATGTTCCTTTAAAATTCAGACACCTTTATTCAGTATTTCTGTGCTAGGAACAACTTCATCTTTGCCTCTGTAATCAGAGACGAGAATAAAAACATGATGGCGTGTTTATTCTGACGTCATTTATAAGGATGTCAACTGGAAGCAAGCTAAATACATAGTGGCCAGGTCAGGTGTGGGCAGTGCGAGCCGCCTCCTTAAACAGGTGCTCTGGGACAGCTTGTCAAGTGCCCAGTTTTCCCTGAAGCTCGTCATGAATTTCTTTTCTCTGGGAACCAGAAGAAATGCACTGTGGAAGTTGTCCATATAGTTTAAGATCATCGATATCTCTGTATCACCAAAACACATCCTGAAAAGAAGAACCAAAGTCTCTCAACGTTAAAGTCAATTTTCTGAAGCCTGTGTGTGTTTTATGTTTATGTTGCTGGCTAAGAACTTAAAATTTTTCCACTAGAGTTTTCATATCATGATAATCATTACAAGTAGATTAGATAGACACCATATTTTACCATCTAATGACCAATTCATCGCCCATATTTGGGGAGGGGAAACAAGGGTGTGCATTATAAATGGGTAGTACTAAATTCGTATCTATATAAATGTTTTAATTCTTGTATTTATGCTTATGTGCTAAAAATGTAACTCTAAAAAGCAATAATAAAATCCATAGGCAAATTAATACTCTAGAATATGGTAATCACAGCAGACGTGAAACCCCAACTTGCCGTGGTACCTGTGAGCTCACCAGCCAGCTGAAACCTCTTGATGTGACAGCAGATGGCTTTTTTTTTTTTTTTGAGACAGAGTCTCCCTACGTTGCCCTTGGTAGAGTGCTGTGTTGTCACAGCTCACAGCAACCTCCAATTCTTGGGTTTAAGTGATTCTCTTGCCTCAGCCTCCCAAGTGACTGGGACTACAGGCTATTTAGTTGTTGTTGTTGCAGTTGTTTAGCTGTCCCAGGCCGTGTTCAAACCCACCACCTTTGGTGTATGTGGCTGGTGCCGTAACCACTGTGCTACGGGCGCTGAGCCCAGCAGACAGCCTTTTAAGGCTCTAGTCAGGAAAGAGTGGATGTCGTGGGTGTAGTCAGATGGCAATGGTTTAAAACCAACAGGCAAATCAAGAAATTATCCATCACCCAAGTTTGTGATTGAACCCTAAGATCGTGGAATGATGTCAAGAAGGAAGTGGTTGTGAAATTGTTTTAAAAATGTAGCATCAGCAATGCTGTGGATGAAACTGAGGCTGATGAAACTTACCAGGGTGATGAAAGTGAGTCTTAGGGAGACACCGTTAACGTAGAAATTACTTCTCTCAAAAAAAAAAAAAAAAACACGTAGAAATTAAAGAAACGGTACTTCTGATATTGAGACTAACAACGCTCTTGGCCTTCTACAATGCATAAATATCACAAATTTGTTCCTAGTGCATAAAATCTCTTATACCTTATATCTGTTCTTGTTTTATAATTATTCATTACATAAAATTTTTTGTACCTGATCTGTTCAAAAATTGAGGCTAAAATTCCACTGTGTTATAAAAAAAGAAAACAAGCACCTAAATATAAACAAATAAAATTTGAGTTAAAAAATTAAAATCAGGGCGGTGCCTGTGGCTTAAGGAGTAGGATGTCAGCCCCATACTGGAGGTGGTAGGTTCAAACCCAGCCCCGACCAAAAACTGAAAAAAAAAAAAATTAAAATCAAAGATGCTTTTTTCCTGAAAGTCTGGGCCACCAACGTAGGTATGCATTAACACAGGAGCACATTATACACAGCAAAATATGGTAAAATTTAAGATCTTTACTGAAATTCTATTTCAGATAAGCAACCAATAACTTTTAGTAAGAATTTGTCTCACATACCTCCTCTGCTTTTTTTTTGCCCCTACATCTGGTAACCTAGTAACCTTTCTATAGGGACAAGAAATGCCATACCCTCAACCTAGAGAGGACCAGGGAAGCTTGTCACCTGAAGCCACAGCCTGCAGGACGCACCCATGGGGACTGTGCAGTTATGACTCATGATGGATCCGGGCTGATTAACCACTCGTGTTCCCGGGATATAGCAGAACCCCATGTGCTCAGCCAAGTGGAGAAGCTGGAGTGAATCCTGTGGGCAGGGCCGGGAAACCCACCCATTTAGCCACAGCTCAGCATGGTATCCACTGTCCCTGGAGAGCTGCAGGTGGGGGTGGCGCCCACCTGCTCAGGATTTGTGTGATATAGGGATGTCCCTGTCTGAGATGACCCCTAGTCCAGCTTCCTCTCACCCTGCAGGAGGACGGCCCACACCCCACTCACCTCCCACTGACTACTTATCTTCCTACTGCT
>NW_003852414.1:26827957-26849297 GCF_000181295.1 Otolemur garnettii
TCCTGGCTGTGTTCTGAGAAGAGGGTCCAGTGTCTGCACTGCTGGGGTGCTCTCAGTCGTCCTGGTCCAAAGTCCCCAGTGACCCCTCTTCCTGGGAGCCACCCCAGCACCTTCCACATACACTTGTTTCAGTCGATGTCAGAAGACATTTTATGATTTGAAGCTAAAGCCTATTTTTATTATCTTACCCTTTCATTAGGGTTGTTATTAAGTATTACATTTTTAACCGTGGTATAATGAAAGCCAGGGATCTATGACCCAGCTGCAGCAAAGACCCTGCCATCCTGGTGCCACAGAGTAACCCTGGGTCTCACAGTGAAAAGCCTCAGCTGCATCTGCCATGGTGTTTCTGACTCCGTCACGGTGTGGCCATGCACCACTGCAGGTAGACGCAGACCACACCTGTTCAGACCCCTGTGTGGTGAGTGCAGCAGTTGGGGTGTTCAGGATAATTTCCCGCAGCAGATCCTGAGCTCCGAGCAGGCTGAGAGGCAAGGTTCCCTCAAAACTTTACTATGGCCCCCCCAGGAGAGCTCCGTGCACTGCCCATGGGACCAAACCGGAATGGGGTCTGCTTTTCTCCCTGACGCCGGCTCCCAGAAACATCATGATGGATATGGCCTGATTAACCACTCATGAGATGTCGAGAAAATCACCACATTCCTTGTGCAAGATTGCTCTATTTGGAAACTCTCAACTCCCCATTGCCATGGAAACCACAAAGATTCAACTGTGAATTATGGTTTGAGATTTTTTACTTGGCTGGTTGTGTATAATTAACTTTTGTGATATCATATTTTTTGATACCCCAGAAAAGGCTGCTGTGATACTAAACAAGCCCAGATGTATTCTCTGCTTTAAAAGGTGGGCGCTCTGGGTGCAGCAGGGAGGCCTGGGCGCTTGTTCTGACGTTGAGAAACGTCCCTTCTCCTGGCCTCAGTATCATATTTTTTGATACACAAAGGCGGCTGGGGAGGATGTGGCTCAGGAATTACTCGAAGTCTTTTCAGCCCAAAAAGCCTCCGTAATTGTTGTAACTGTCTTCTCTTTCAAATCACAGACACACGGTCCACAAACGTCTGAGCACTTTGGAGAGAACAATCCTGCCTCAGATAACACCTTTCTCCTTAAAGTACCTGATACCCAGACAGGAGAATATTCAAGAAGGTTCCAAGGGAGTTAGTGCTGGACCAACAGGCACCTTACCAAACAGAGTGACAGCAACAACAATGGCAATGAACACAATGATAATGATAATAATTATCAATAATGATAACAATAAAAATTGCCATCACTCCAGTACCTGCATGCACCAGGTATAGCTTAGTATTTGATGGAAAGGACCCTTGAAAGATAACTATTAACACCTTTTCCAATAAGGGAAATGAGGCTCAGGTAATTGAGTAGCCAGCCCTGGGCCGTGGAGCCGGTGCAGGGCAGCCCTGGGCAGAGTTCACGTCTGTAAGTCTCGCTGTTACTGCCCGAGGGTGGAGGAGTCTTGTCTACTATGAGTTCTCCACCTGGCCAGGGCCACACTTTACTCCCACTGATACTTTCTAAAATTATTCCCCCGCAATTTTCTGACAAGCACTACTAAGTTCTGTGATTTACATTTTGATCAAAAAAATTACAAATGATACTGAAAACTTATATTTTCTCAGTCACAGCTCATGGCAAAACAACAAAAAAATTCCAAAAGCTCTAAAAATCAAGAATTGTCTGTGAAATATGGCGCTAAAACAGAGAGTGGGGGTGTCCTGTTGGTACCAGCGAACGCCTCGGCCCATCCACGCCTGAGTGTCCACACCTGTGGGGACTGTGGATTCCTAGTTTCCTTTATCTTATTTTTATTCATAATCTAATAGTCTTGACTTGTTTCTGATTGTTTATAACTATGTGCTGATTGATACCTAATACTCAAAACAATTCTGTCAATGATGCATTCTGGATTTTAATGGAATGGGAGTAAGAGCCACTAGCCCCGAGGCAGGGGGACCTTACATCACACGTCCAGCCAGTGGAGGACAGTTCACTGTGGTCTTTGTTGGAAAGGTAATCTCGTGTGACCTAGTTTCCCTTTGATTACCCTCTGTTATTTTAAATTTTAGCTGAATGTCTTTTGAAGATAGGATCGCGCTGTCCTTTGAAATTTATTTTTTTTATTTTTTTTATTAAATCATAGCGGTGTACATTAATACTGTCATGGGGTACAATGTGCTGTTTTTATATACAATTTGAAATATTTTCATCAAACTGGTTAACATAGTCTTCATGTCATTTTCTTCGTTATTGTGTTAAGACATTTATATATCCTTTGAGATTTAAATGAAATTGGATCCAAGGGGACTTAGGGGGCCCCACCTGGGAGTTCTGACACCCCCTCACTCTGACTTCCTTCCCTGTGGAATTTTTCACTCTTACTCACCCTTGACCTCCTGTGAGGTCCCCTTCTGTGCAATGATGCTGAGGCGAGGAACACGTGATCCTGGGCAAACACCCAGCTCCAGGGCACGGCTAGCTTTCCCCAAGTTCTGGGACCCAGAGGGGCACAAGGAAATGATTTAGGATCCCACAGAAAATCATGAACTCCTGGGAGTTCCTCCTGGCTGACTTCTGTCTCTGGGCCTAACTCCAGGGTCACCCACTCACCAGGGCCTGTTATGTTGTAATGAAGACCTGTCAGGCTGGCTATCCTGGGTCCCTTACTATAGACGCGTGGTCTGGGGTCTGGGGTCCAGGCTGGCTGTCCTGGGTCCCGTGCTGTAGATGCTGGGGTCTGGGGTCCAGGCTGGCTGTCCTGGGTCCACTGCTGTAGACGCTGTGGTCTGGGGTCTGGAGCCTGGGATCCAGGCTGGCTGTCCTGGGTCCACTACTGTAGACGCTGTGGTCTGGGTCTGGGGTCCAGGCTGGCTGCTACAGATGACAGTCAGCGTCCTGTTGTCACATAGGGCCTGATCATCACCCCTTTTGCATCCGTTTATCCTGGTGACAAACATCTTGTTACCTCCTTGATGGAGTTGAGGAGGCTGACAAGGAAGTGTCGGTCAGTGACTGCCCAGTGGTGGCCTGACAGGAAACTATGGAGGAGACACTTCTGGGAGCCCTGGAGAGGGCAGACCCATCCAGCCGAGGTAACAAGAGCAGACACACAGTGCTTGGTGCAAATTCCAACCACAAAGATAGGGACTGGACAGAGGAGGCTTGTTCATTCAGACAAATCATTTACTCTTCCCTGCTCTGGAGATTTAAAAAGGATTGGGGTCAGCGCAGAAGGGGCTGTTGGCCCTGTGTCACAGCCTGCCCAGGAAGGGAGGAGCCCTGGGAACCCACAGCTGCTGGGGGTCTGGCCATGCAGACGCCCTCCTCCAGCAAACTCTGGCCGAGTCTCTGAGCCTCTTCCCAAGACAGTGGCTCTCAGCACCTGCATGTGCGGCCGCCCCAGTCCCACTCCACAACCTGAGCCAATACCAGCATCCTTCCCAACAGCCAGGCAGCCAATCCCTGGGATGTCCCCAGCGCCCACCAGGTCCCTGCCTGAGAAGCTGGCAGTGCCCTGAGAATTGTCCTTTATTTCAGCCCACACCTGCTGCACCAGTGGCCTCAGACCATTCACTGAAGGGACGACAGCTGGATATTTCAGCTCTGTTTCAAACCCAGATCTAGAAGTGGGATTTCTAGCACCTGAGTTTGGAACAGAGACTCACTTGCTTTAAACCCAAAGCCTTTCAGAGCTAGAGCTGCCCACTGTGCTCTGGACTTTCCACGTTAGCACATGGCCAGCACACACCAGCACGCAGTCAGCACATGCCAGCATGATCCAGCACACGCTAGCACATACCAACACATGCCAGTACACGCCAGCATGTGGCCAGCACAAGGGTAGCAAACTGTAGCCGTCCTCTCCACTGCCTGTCCGCAGGCTTCCTCGATCTGCTTCCTGAACTCCTATCATTTCATTATTATCACTTCCATTTATTTTACAAAGAGCTGTGGCTTTCTCTCTCCCTGCCTTTCCCTGATAAGCCTTCTGCTAAATGAAATACAATGAGCCTGTTGGTGCAAATTACCAAGTAGATAATGTTCCCTGACATGGGGTCAGCAGTGTTGTCAGCAGTGGGCAGGTAGTTACATTTAAACAAAAGATTGTTCAAATTAGAGTGTCTGCAAGTCACTGGCTGGGCACAGGGGGTAAAATTATAAGTATGCTAATATATCTGACTATCATAATGGGACTTTCTTGTTAATAAAATATTGAAAAATTATAATAATATTAAATATAATAGACACGGTGCTTTTCATTTTCTTATCTAATATTTAAACTTTTATCCTGATGGCCACAATTTACAGAAAAGGAAAACATTGCACAGCTTAACAGATTTTGCCCTTATCACTTCTGAGTAGAAACTGCCTCTTTTCTTTTTGTTTGGAAATCTTTTAAGAAAAAAAGTTTTGGATTAAATTCAGGATAAAAACCATTCTGGAGTAAGTATGAGGTTTTTTTTCTGTTCATTTTTTGTATTTGATTTTGACTGCAGAAAGTACATCCAGTTTACAAACAAGAAAACTCCCCATTTAGCATAACTCTTGGGCAGCTGTCGGGTCAAACCTAAAACCCCCTGAAAAGCTCTCCATGTGCAGACCCTGTGGATATTACTTGTGCACTAACCTTCCTTGGTGAAATGTGGTTATAGTTCTTAAAATTAAAATGAAACGTCTTTCTCCTTTATGTTTATAATTCACAACATCCCAGCGCATCCCTTCACACATCACTTTTTTTTTTATTTTCTTTAGGTAAAATATTAAGAGGCCGAAACCTGAACCTTGGAGGAATCCCCTTCTCTTGCTTCCTTCCCCAGGAGAGGGGAGAAGGCAGAGTCAGGCCTTTCCTATAAGGCACCTGCCTGCGGAGGTCCCTTCAGCCGCAGTGACTTTCTCTCTGACGGGACTGTCCCCAGTTTAGCCATGAGGGTGCTCTGGCTCTGCCCAGTGTCACCCAGATTTGCTGGGTCTGATTCCAAAGCCCTTCCTTCCCAGGCCCACAGCTGCCACCGAGATCACAACTCCTGGACATCATTACAAACGTGTGGGTGAGGCCGAAAACGAACCTCGCCTGCAAGGGGCCCCTACAGGGCATGTCCTAGACACAGAGGCAGCCACACAGAGGTGTCCCCAGAAGACAGAAGGACCAGGCTGGTTATTAACAGGGAACATTCTGTTGTAGGTGCCGTAGATCCTGGACTGCGTCCTCCTCCATTGTCTCCCCAGCTGCCTCTCCCCCTGCACAGCAACATCCCTGAGGCCTGCGCTCTCCGAAGCCTGGACACATGCACTCTCAGACGGGCTGGACAGCCCTCGGACCCCTGGTCATCGCTGGAGGTGGGGCCCAGCTAAGCTCCACACCCCACCTCAGCATCCTCCTTGCTGAAGCACAGATAACACAAGCTTCGATGGGCTTACTGCAAAGACCACAAAGAATCCAGGATAAAGCTTCCAGACCTCATGCCAGCCGAGGATGCCATCAGCAAACACAGACCCTGGCACCACCTCTCAGGGGCCGAGCACACTCTCTCCTGGTGTCCTTGACCGAGAGCCAGGCAATCTATGTGGATTTCCCTCATCCTTCTGTGAAATCCTCACTGAGTTCTGGCCCTCTTCACTAAGAAATCCCCACTTCACTAAAAAACGGTGTCCTTCAAATGCTTTAGAGGTCAGTTTTGGTCCAACCTCCTGAACCCACGTGGGGGAAGAGCCCGTCTCTCCCAGAGCAGGGCTGCCATGATTGAAGGCAGCTTTGAGGGTCCTCCCCTCTCTTGTTGGGCTTCATGGCCATTCTCCTGGACAGAGCCCTGTGCCCTACAACAGGTCTCACTATGGTGCTATCAACTGATCGACAGCCGGGGCCTCACTGCCCCTGCGTTCTCTCAGCAGATTATAATTTATCAATGCTACTTCCACAGAGTGGCCCCAGGCCATATCCTGCCCACTTTTCCCAGCTTTTGAGTGTCCAGGATTCACACAGCTGGTGCATAAGAAGTGTGTGGTCCCATAACTCTCTTGGCTTCACTCGTGGCTCTGTGGCCCCAGGGCTCCCCACAACTGCACCCCTGCAGCTGATTTTCATTGTTTCTCTAAAAGATGAGCCTTCACAAACAGCCCTGTCCCGGCCTTGGTCCAGCTCTTACTGGTCAAGATGACTGAGCTGGGGGGGGGTAGAAAGGTTCCAGTATAAAATGTAAGGTGATGGGGTGGCACCTGTGGCTCAAAGGAATAGGGTGCCAGCCCCATATGCCAGAGATGGCACATTCAAACCCAGCCCCGGCCAAAAACTGCAAAAAAAAAAAAAAAGTAAGGTGACAGTTGTAAAGAAATTCAAGGGAAATCGGTGCAAAACAAAGATGTCTCAAAATAACAGGGAAGAATGGTTAATTCAGGGGACTGTGTCAAGAGCGTCAACTAGATGGTCACTGGGGCAGAGCAGGTCCCCTGGGCCTCTGGGCAAGTACAGGGCGGCCGCGTTTGCCGTGAAATGCCCCTGTGAATGGCAAGGTGTCGCTCACCAGAAGCATCCACTTGAAAAGCAGAACGTCTCTCAGCAAAGCATTTGTCTCTTTCATGTCCCTGCTATGGATTTTTCAGTAGCTTTAGATATGCCAGTCAAGCAGACGGCAACATAAAAATAAACGGGACTTAACTGTGTTCCCTGTCCCGTGCCGAACACTAAAACTGAATGATGTCTCCTCGTATTCCCAGCTGGCCCATAATCACTTTTATTTATGACGTGCATCTGGGAAAGGAATACAAAATACATAAAATCCTTTAAAAGTATTAAATAGACCAAAAATCATTAGATTTGCATCATTATTATTACTATAAATTTTTATATTTATATTTTTAAATTTCATATAACCCTAAAGGGATGTTCCACTTAATTAATGTCCCCATCTAATAAAAATCGCAGAGAAAAGTCATCGTTCCCAGACTCGGGCAGAGTGAGGCCTGAGACGTCACCACAGGGAAACAGGCTGACCAGCCAGGCCTGGGGCTTGGGGAACAGCCCCGGTCAGCTACCAGGGACGGATGGAACCGGGGCCTGGAGCTCACCGCTCTCCACTGTTGGTTTGGTTTTCTTATGCATTTAGTCTTTCTTTTTGTATGATTTTATTCAGACCGGGCTCAATAATGTTTGAAGAAAATTGACTGAAAGGAAGTAACAATTTGTAATGCACAAACGTTTCTCACCGGTCAGGAAGGGAGAGCTCAAGGGCATTGATGGAACTGTGAGACCGTGCAACAGAGGATGCACGAACTTGGAATGGGTCGTGAAAAGACATCCTGCTTGCATTTTGAGAAGTGGATAAGCTTCTGAGAGATCGCCCTTCACCTTGGACAATCCCTCCCTTCTGTGGCCGCTCACTCAGCAGATGCTTCTCAGCCATCTGTGGGCAGCAGTGACCCAGCCTGACGGAAACGTTTGCATTTAGCGGATTAAAGGTGTGTGTGATTTATATTCTTACACTGCCCTCTGGTTACTTAATTTCTTTTCCAGGATGGTTTTATCTATAGTTCCAAATTGTCCCCAAGTAGACTGAAGTTGTGGACTAGCTAATTTCTGGTATTCTTTAATTTTTGCCTTAATCCTGTGCTGGCAGCAGGAGCCTTCCTCTAAGTAATTGGGATTTGAAGACTATTATTAGACACAAGTCCTGATAAGTCAGTGTACTAAAGTATTTCATCTTTGATTCTGAGTCCAATGTCAACGCACGTCGCACAGCCCCTTGTGAATGCCGCCCTCCAAAACGTCATGATTCATGTTTGTTTTGAGATGATTTGGATCACAGTGGCTGGAGAAACACCAGTGCCTACTCCTAAGACAGCACAAGTTAAGACATGTACATGCGTCCCGTGGATCAATGTGAGTCTGGCATTAACACACTAGAATAAAAACAGACTTTATAAAAACCACGTCCAACATTTTTTAGTTTCCCCCCTTATGAATCACTGAGTGGAAGACTTTTCAGAGGTAGAAGTTCTGTATCATTTCTTTCCTTCTCTGAACATTTTTGAAAAGAGAAATGAGAGATTCAAAACCCTGCGTGGTTTCTGATTCACTGCGACACACACACTGCTCAGGGCCAAGGTCAGCACTCGTGCGTAGGGATGAATGCACACAGACCCACACAGCCACGTGTGAGTACTGCACCGTGTGCTGTGATGTGAGCCTTTGTGGGCAGATAACAGAATATGATGTGTGTGTGTACAGGTGTAAACACGTGTGGAGTCATATGACGTCAGTACATGTGTGAATGCACACACACCTGTCCTCATCTGCACCCTTCACTTTGAACTTTCTCCATCAGCACTGCCTGGGGGCAGCTGCCACATGTCCTAAAGGCCTCGGAGAGTCAGGACTGTTACCCACCGAGCCTGGCACAGTGTTGGGAGGACTTGGGCACTGGGTCCAGAGCTCTGTCTTCCCTCAGAAGCTTGGGATGGAGAAGGGCAAGCAGCCGGGGGGGAGCAGTGGGGCTCTGGGACGCTTACCGTGTGTCCGTAAGGGACCATGTGCCGCTCACCTGCATACCTGTGACAGGCCATCCCTCTTCAGGCTGGGGCAGTGAGTAAACAGGATAATGTGTGTGCTGGGCTCTGCCCAGACGCAATTACTGTCATCAAGGGGTGGTGGGACCCCAGCTGGTGCCAGCAGCACCTCCCTGCGTTAACATGCTCCACAGCCCCCTTAAAGACACACAAGTGAGAGAAGTGGCTCATTGGTCAGCGTTTTGTTAGAGACAAAAAGGAAAAGATTAGCCATTACTGACCCCATTGGGACTGGGGTACTGAGAGAAATATAGGTACTTCTTCTTCAGTTAAGAAATAGTCCTTGTTCCAGGCATTCATCAAATAAAAACTACACACAATAATTATGAATTAAAGTCTATAACAGGTAAGTGCTATGGGAAAAATAAATACGTCCTAAGACCGTCCCTGAGAATGCTGTGTCTGGGAGGCTTGGACACATAAGCACACTTACGTAAAGGTGAGTTACATTAAAAAATCAGGGCACATGTTTTTCCCCAAGCTAGAATTGACATTTTTTTTTCAGGCCATGAGTTAGACTTCAATCTTGATAGATTTAAGGGGTAATTTGTTATAGTATGAGATGGCATGAAATGTATTTATTGACATTTCAAATTACAGCATTTTCAATGAGAAAGATATCTAATTTTGAGCTACTAAAACAGCATGGTGTAGTCATATATTTCTTGCTGAATAGCAATCACACAGCCCAGGCTCTTATTTATAGCAGGTATCTAAGACGGAAATTCCCTCCACAAAAACTGATGTTTAACAGACAAAAGTTACCATCACGATTATTAACACGCCTCATTTCTACTTTAAAATGCCAAAGACGTCTATGATATGTCTGCATTTAATAATTGTGCCAGCTCAATAAAAAATATGAAATCATTATTTCCCGACATTAATGAAGTCAACTTTTCCAGCACAATTTGAACAGGCAATTGAACAAGGAGACACAAAAATGCCTCAAAACCGGGTCAGCCGTTTCCTGTTTCCAACAATATGCCCACAGTCCCAGGAAGGGTAATCTTGAGCCATTTTTTAGAGCAGCCTGTATGTCTTTATCTTAAATTCCAAATGTTTCAACAATAGACGATTGTTAAGAACTAGACAATTACTCTCAGCAGCCATTGATTAATGGCTTAGTCCGTGACACGGGGAAGGTACAGAACAAAGCAGCCATTATAATAATGCACCAGCATTCAACCGTCTTCATTAATAGAGCGTCTGGATTCTGCTTAGCATAAAACCAAATATGCCATCAAGAAAGTAGAGAGGCAAGAATTTTAACTATATTTTGAAAACTCACTCAATAAAAAGAAGATTAAATAACGTTACTAGCCTCTATTAAAATTCTCTCTAGCACGTGCACACACACACACACACATGATTAACTTAGTAATAACTGTCATAAAATTGCATTTTAACACTACCAGAAATTAATAATACTTTGAAATGCATATGTTCTTGGTTGTTATTAACATTCAGGAGGCCAGAACTTTATGTAAGTACAATCTCTCGAGAACAAAAAATATATACATAGTGTCACAATAGAGGGGAGATTCAACCCCATTCTTAGCCCAACCATTCTTAGCCACTGGGTAATTTCTGTAATGATATCAGGGAAAGCATGGTTTTAGAAAACAAGGGGTTTCTTCATAAATTTTGTTTTGGGGCTAAACTTTGTCAACAAAATTCCCATCGTGACAGAGATGTTGCTGAAGGTGCCACAATTATCATATCACTCAGCTCCTTGCAGAGCCCCATGAGTCAATGCTCAGAGCCCTGTGAAAGCCTTTATGTGCCGGCCACCTGCTTTGTTCCCCCCACAGTGACTTTGAGCACCAAATTCATAGCAAATCTGAACAAAGCTGCCTAAGCCATCCTGACACCTGACGGGCAGTGCTGGCTGCAGCTGGCTGGTCCCCTGTGCACATGGCCTGAGGACCTGGGACTCAGGTGGTGCCGACACTCCCACCTCATAGGTGAGGGACCAAGCCTGGGAGAATCTCAGCTAAGTGGCCCAGGACTGTGCCCCTTCACTGTAGTCATAAGAAACTTGGAAATGCTCTCTGGCCTCACACACGTATGTGACCTGTGCCATGTTTGTACTGAGCAGCCAGGAACTATGCTACAAGGTTGTAATTGTCAGGCTTCCCCTGTTACCGGATCAGTTTAGACTGTATTTCTGCCGTTTCAAGTGACTTAATCTTAGCATTCGACTGAGTATCTCTTGAGGGTTATGGTGGGCAGAGCCTCAAAGGTGACCTTCAAGAATTCTACCCACCTCATCCCCTCCCCAGCCACAAAGGTAGGAGTTGTGGACATCACTTCTGAGGTCTGGTTATAAATCTCTTTCCCTGTCCCTCTCTCCTGTCACTGGTTCTGGGGTTGCCAGCTGCCCTGGTTTGGTGAGTCCCCAGAACCCTTTGGGGAGGTTCACAGCCTAAGAAAGTAAAGTCTCCACCAACAGCCAGAAATGACTTGCGCTTGGCCAAAAACCACCTCAGTGAGTTTGGAAGCAGCTCCTGGCAGCCCAGCCTTGGAGGAGACACATGCCTGGTCACACCGTGTAGCCACCGAGAAACCTCCAGGCTCCTCGCCCCATGATGGAGGGGAATGGCACAGGCTGGTGTCCTCAGCTGCACAGAGGTGGTGGCACAGGCTGGTGTCCTCAGCTGCACAGAGGGGTGGCACAGTCTGGAGTCTTCAGCCGCCAAGTTCCAGCAGACACTGGACAGGAACGGAGGTTGACACTCTATGTGCACAGGCTGTGCAGCCTTCTTGGCAGTCCCAGTTTCTTTCAGCCTTTACAGCAAGTCCATGAGCTGAGAGTTGTCATCGCCATTCCACACTGAGAGAGTCTCTGTCATCTAAGCTGGGAGACGACCACAGGACTAGGCTGGGCTGTGACGGAGAGATGGGTCACCCGGCCTTCCACTCCAGCCCCTGCAAGGTCCAGGGCCTTGTTACGTGTGCTGTGGCTTCCAAAAGGTGAGAATGAATCAATTAGAGTTGTACTTGGCCGCAAGGAAATGTACATATATGTATATGTTATACACATAAAATTCAAGCTACTTAAGCTACATATGTGTACACACACATATACACACATATATATGGAGATTAAGAAGCAAAGCATTCCTTATCCTATGTGACAGAAAGACCTAGCTGGGCACAGGTAGGGGTAGATGGCACCCCTTTTGGATGTAGGAAGAAACTACCAGTGGGACTCTACCTAACAGATTCAGAAATTGTGACCTGGTAGCTTGTACCCTCATGATAACCTGAAATTTAAAAAAAAAAAAAAAAAAGACTGGAGCTTGGCACTGCTTAGAATTAGGCCTATCATTAAGTTGCTGTGGACCTGCCTTTTATATCTTTCCACCCTGCTGTTTTTAGCACTGTTAGCTTTTTTCTGCCTGCTTATGTAACTTTACACCTGCTGGAGCTCCTCACACACAGGCAAGGGAGATGAGGCCGGCCGCCTTGGCAGTGCCTCCCACGCCCCTCTCACCCCCCTCTCACCAGGAGGCCGGCAGCATTGGGCAATGCCTCCCACGCCCCTCTCACCCCCCTCTCACCGGGAGGCCGGCAGCGTTGGGCAGTGCCTCCCACGCCCCTCTCACCAGAAGGCCACCAGGTGTCTTTCCAGGAGGCCCCCAACCCAACATGACCTTTGTAAAGTACTTACTCCCTTGGGTGAATTTGAGGTACAGGCTCACTTCTTACTCCAAGGAAGGCTGAGTGAGTGAGCAGGAAGGGGTTCAGGTGGAGGGCTTGGGGGGCCAGGGCCTGCCCAACAGGTGTCCAAAGCATAGATGGCTCTGATGGAGAAAGAACTTGGGACAGTGCAGACGGCAAACCCTGCGAGTTCCGAGGAGCCGAGCACAGCGTTCTCTGCTGGCTGTGAAGCCACACCGTGTATGTAAGCATCTTGTCCCCTGATTCAGGGGCTATGCAGTTCCCACCAGTGACAGTGATAGTGGGGAGACCCCGAAGCAAGACCCCGTGAGGCGCAGGCGAGGCGTGAGGCGGGGCGGGGCTCACACGGTGCATGGACTTTTACAAATGTCTGTGAGCTGGTAGCAGCCAATGGCAATCAGAAATGCCTTGTCATGGCAGCAAACCGAACTTTTGAAAGTAACTTCATTTGAGCAAAGGACGCAAACGTGTGCACCGTACATGTGCAGGTGCCAACAAAACATGTGAAGAGACTTGTAAATAGATGAGGCTGTCAGTGATTGTGGGGAGGAGCTCGCCGCCCCGTGACATCAGCATTTGCCTTCATACCCCCCACCCACTTTCCTACCCTCTTCCATCTTCCCAACACCAGCATTCAATCGAGGCGACCTTATCCGACCCAGAGGTTAATGATACAGAAGGCAATTTAATCCACAAGGTTTGGGGGCGCCTCAGTCTGCAAGGCTTCTGGCTGCTGTGTTTATGATGAAGACCAGGGCGGGTTTCTTGAAGCAGGAGACTCAAGACTTCAGGGAGGGCTCGGGAAAAGGGAGCAGGTTCACTCTGTCCTGAGAAGTACAGAAAACAACATTTGACTAAGAAGACACTGAGATGGGAGGAGCGGTGGTGAGGGAGCAGGGGGATTCAGCAAATGAGGTAGGAATGCAGGGGTTTTGATCAAATAGCTACATTTTAACCCCAGCTGGCCACTGGGGGCTGAGGGGGAATATTTGTATTGTGTGTGTGTATACACACTATATATAAATACACACACAGAGGGTGCCAAAAAAATGCATACACATTTTAAGAAAGGAAAAAATGCATGAAAATAGTAATACTCAATATATACTGGTAACAAAAGAAGACTGAGCACCACTGGTAACTGCAGAAGTCAAATGTGAGTTATAAATCTAATACCATTTTTCCTTGGTTAAAATGTGTGTACATTTTTTCCACTATGTGTGGTGTGTGTGCATGTGCATGTGTGTGTGTTTGTGAGAGACTAGACACAGATTCAGCCATGAAGCTGCTGTAAAACAGCAGACAGGATTGTTCTGATAAATGGAGTATCTGCCATCACACCAAGAAACACGTGAAGATGCCCCCTCCCGTCTAGACTCAGCCTGCACAATCAGGGAATGAGCCCGGTGGACCCGTCACTGGGCACAGCTAACCAGCCCCCTTCTGTTCACATTCCTGCATATCCAGGGAATGAGCCCAGTGACCACTGAACACAGCTAACCAGCCCGCTTCTGCTCACATTCTTGCAAATTTCCAGACTTCGTGAGACTGAGTGGCAAACTCGGGAGCTGCCCTTCAGCGCTCGTCTGAGGACAGTCCCTGAAGGAAGCAGGGGGAGGACAGGGCAGAAATCGGATAACAAAGGGCAGCCGTGGCTCACAGCCACCTGAGAGCAGATGGTCCTGTCCTGAAGGCTCTCAAGTCCCAGGGTCTGAAACCCATGGACAGGCCAGACCTGGCAGATGGGCTCCCACCCTCAAGCTCTATTCCCCACTGGAGGGTCTCACAGAGAAGAGAATGCCATTTAGCAGAGGGATTATACACAACAGCATGGCTGATATTTCAACCATGCTCAGGAGCTCTGGACACATCAGCAGTACAGGACATCTACAGTCTCCAACCACTCGAGACAGACTCACTACTTTGCAGGGATGCCAGGACGGTGCACCTGCCCAGAGGGGCCAACCCAGGTGCTAGACCACTCAGGACCAGCCAGGCCCTGTACAGAAGCAGCCCCCTTCCAAATTGAAGTGATGCATCACCCAAGGTGACTGGGCACAGAGGCAGACCCACATACTCTTACCTAATTCACCTGGAAAACTAAGCCCTCCTACTAAGGGGCTGTTTGGTGCACATGGAGTATGGCACATACACAGACCACCCCCCTTGTTCACAAGCTGGCTGACCTGGAAGGTCTTCCCCGATGTCCTTACAGGATGAGCCACCACGAGCATCCACAGAACATGCTCCACACACCTGCTCAGACCCCGAGATGGGCAGGTGCTCACTGTCTACTCCAGTGCAGGGGGCTGGACTGGCTTTCCTCACTCACCCTCTGCTTGCCCGTTCCAGAACGTAACATGGTAAGATGACACAGTGTGTGATCCTTCCTGTCCACCTTCTTTTATTCAGCAAAGTGTCTGCAAGATCCACCCACATTATAACATTCCATTTTCAGTGGCATGTGCCTTTTTCATCTCTGAATAGTGTCCCGTTTATGAATATGCCACGGTTTGTTTATTCACATTCCCTTATTGATAGACGTTGGAATTATTTCCAGCCCGCGGCTGGTGATCCACAGGTGTTTGGATGCGTGCGTGTGAACATACACTTTTATTTCTTTTAGGTAAATGACTAAGAGTTGCTGTATGAAGCTGTATATTGTAATTTTATAGAAATCTGAAATACTTTTTCAAATGGAAAATTGTGCACCTCTCCCAGCCATGTTCACATGTCCTCACCGCTCAGGCTCTTTACTGAGCACTGGTGCTGCCTGCGGTTATGACGGAGCCACGTTGGCGAGAGTGCAGTGTCATCTCATGAACCTTTTAATGAGGATATCTTTGAAGGAAATCAAGGCCGAACGTTTCCCATCTCCTCGTTGGCCATTTATATGCATTTCTTTGATGAGTTTGTTTCTCAAAGTTGTTTGGGTTCTAATGTTGCTGAAGGTGAAGTTATCTTGTTACCTTTCCAAAGTTAACTGCTGGTAATAAAAAATTCAATTAATTTTAATATGTTAACCTGGTGTTTTGGTGTTAAATTCATTTATTAGTTCTAGAGAAAAAAAATTTTTGGTAACTTAATTAGGGTTTTCTTACACCTGATTATGTTGTGAATAGGCACAGCTTACTTCCTCTTTTTCTCATATTTTTACTTTTTTTTCTTTTTCTTGCCTTATTGCGCTAGCTAGGAACTCCAAAACAAAGGACATGAGAACTGACGTCTGGCCATATTCTTGGTTTGCAGGGAATATTCGGTTTATAGTCTTACCTGTGGGGTTAGCCATAGGCTTTTCCACTGGCGCCGACTTAACCAAGACAGTAGCCTTGAACTTCTGCTTTGGTGTCAGTTACATGACATTCTTTACATTAAGTGAGAAAACGTTCTTTTCCGCTCATTTGGTGCTGGAGTTTGGATGAGATCACAATTATCCCTTTTTCAATATTCCACAAAAGTCAGTGTGAAATTATCCGGAGGATTTTTTTTTTTTTTTGCAATGAAGAAGTTTTTGATAACAAATTAAATTTCCTTAAATAAATGTGTTATTCAGATTTCATCTTGAAAATGTGTGTATTTTTGCTTTTTTCTTGATTGGTTTTAGTAGGAGGTTATCAACTTTATTAGTGCTTTCCAATGAACCAAATTTTGGATTTCCAAATTACGTTTATGACCTCTTTTATTGTTATTGATTTATGACAATAAAAATTTTCTTAATTTATGTGCTTAATTCATTCACTTTTAAAGCTTTGTTATTGTGGAAATTGGATGTCACAGTCTGTGTGTCTTGAAGCAGTCAGTGAAGGAGAGTTAGGGTGCTGGGTGTTAAACTCTACCACATTGAAAACGCTATGAAATATTGCCGAGGTAACAGCCCCCGGTACTGTTTTAACTCATCATTACTGGGTACTCCAGTGTCACACGGCTGAAGCCCAACAGCGGCCATTTTAAAAAATAAGAAAGAAATCCACTGACCTGCAGGAAGTCACAAGTGAGGACCACCACACTTTTCATTCTTTACTTTTCTCATTGTTTCTTCTTTATCCTCTCAGGTCTGTTGTTTTCCTGCTCAACAGCTGCCACCAGCTCCCATGCACCCCAGCACTTCGTCTTCCCAGCCCCCCAACAGAAAGAGGCTCTCCCCTCCTCTGCCCTCTCCTGCTGCCCCAGCCACAGGTAACAAAAAAGAATCCAGGAGACGGTGCAGGGGAGATGCTGGTTCACCTGCTCTGCTCTCCAGGGGTCCTTCCTCTGCCCGTGTGGATGAGCAGGCATTACTCACCCTGCTCCCCCGTATCAACAGCTGGCTTGCCCCATTTATCTGGGGTTGCCCACATTAGTCTGGTCAGCACAGGTGACTACAAGTGACATCCACCGAGTCTGAACAGAAGCTGTGGCCACCGTCTCGTGGTTCCTCCACTGCCTTCACCCTTCTACTCTGAGTGCAGCAAAGTCTTAGATGGGGACTGTCCTTACCTAGATTTGAGAATGAGGAAGATCTGGCTGAACGCAGACTCAGCTGAGATGCAACAGGACTCGGAGATAAACTTGCCATCGGCCACATAAGCCATGGAGAGCCTGGGATTGCTGGTCCCTGCAAGCCATGACTAACACTGCCGTGATGAGCCTGGGTGAAGAACATGTGCACCAGACCATCATGGTTTGTAGGAATTTCCCTTCAGAGCACATGGTAGAGCCAGGAAAGTCGGAAATGGTTAGAAAAAGAGTCCTTAACGAATGCAGGAGGAGTCTCAGAGGGTACGTTTTGTTGATCATCATCTTTATGCTGATAAAAGCCAACCGTTCTTCTACTGAAACCCTTCCGTGACCTCCGTGCAGCAAAACTCAAACCTGCTTCCATCATAGTCCTTTCAGTGACCCCCTCAGAGCGTCCACATCGGCTGCTGACTTCCTGTACTCGGAGCTACCCAGAATAACTGCCAGAGTCCTGGAACAAAGCAGGCCATTCCCACCCCTCCACCTTCAGGCCAGAAATCTCTCTCCTGCCTCCAAGCGCATGAATTTGAAACTTCAAGTGGAGCCATTTCTGTTTGAAGGTTGTTGCATATCCTGTGTCTGCTGAGTTGATGAAAACTCACCTACTACATGAAGACGTCTCAGGCTGCTCCAGCCTCATCTGTTCTTAATTCATGATCTTTTTCCTTTTATATCAAAATTAGGAGCTTGCTAGGAGAGTATTATTAATCATTAATTAGCTAACCTTCTGTACCTTTGTATCTAAACCTTTAACACTGGGGTTACCTGCTGCGGCCCCACAATCCTATGCATGCTCCCTGTCTGGTGCAGGCTCTGAACTCCAGCCCCTAACCCTCCTTCCCGCTCCAGCCCAAATTTCACAGGATGGAGAACTCCATCCTGTTGACTGGAAATTATCAAAAATCTGTTTCACTTTTGTAGCCCAAAGTGACTTGTTTCCTCTCTCTTATTTTAAAACTTTACTTATTTCCATGGACATGGGTGGGTGGGTGGGTGTCAGCTCAGGAATCTGGTTACCCAGGAGTAGATGACCCCATCAAATTGCCAGAATCTACTCGTTCATTCTGATACAGTGGCTTAAAATAAGACAAATAAGAAAATCTTTTCTACCGCACATTAAGTTTTTGTTGTTGTTGTTGTTGTTGTTGTTTTGGCAGTTTTTGGCGGGGGCTGGGTTTGAACCCACTACCTCCAGGCATGTGGGGCTGGCCAGCTACTGCTTTGAGCCACAGGCCCCACCCCCCACATTACATTTTTTTCACATTCAGGATTTCAATTTCTTGCTACTAGATAAACCGCAATTTTCACATTATGCTTTATCAGATTTGTTCTCTGAACTTCGCTGCACTCCTTCCATTCACCAGTGTGGACTCTCCGACTTTCTTTTTAAATGATTCCTTAGCATATAAGAAAATTATTTCCTTTTTAATTTTTAAAATTACTCTCAGGCCAAATTTGTTGGCGCGTCTTCCCGGCTCTCTCCGGCGTCAGCATCTGGGCACCTGCCATCAACCACCATCTCCCAGCAGCATCTGCAGGTGGCCATCTAAAAACCTTACTCGCCTGTATTAAATACTTAGTAAATAGATTGCCCCCTAAATTTCTTTGCTTCAGTCCTTCCCCTCCCCATCCCACCCCATCCATCCCTAATGAGATCGTCGCGCAGCAACGCAGTTGCCAGTTCCCAGCGCGGAGAGGGCGCTTTGTCCGCAGCTCTGGTGCGGAGCGGA
Source organism: Otolemur garnettii (assembly GCF_000181295.1). Classification (NCBI taxonomy): domain Eukaryota; kingdom Metazoa; phylum Chordata; class Mammalia; order Primates; family Galagidae; genus Otolemur; species Otolemur garnettii. The sequence continues at coordinate 26,846,470 of NW_003852414.1, forward strand.
CCGCGCTGCTCTCCAGCGACCCCCGGTGGCCGCTCGGGCTCCGGCCGGCTCCAGCCCCCAGTCCTGAATGTTTAAGATTCCGGGGTGTGCACAGGAACAGGGAGAAACGGATCTTAACAGTAACCAGAAATGTTTGGCTTAAAAACTGGTAGTGCGGATTGTTAGGACGCAGTGCTGGAGAACCGGCAGGGCTGTGCTGAGGGTGGCAAGAACGTCTGGAGGGGAAGGGTCCCGTCCAGCGGAGAACTGAGGGGTGAGCCCTGCTGGGGACACACATTTGTGCCCGAGAGCAGACAAAGCTCCCTATTATTATTATTACCCCAGGACAAAAGACAGAAAAGAATATTTTGAATAATGAGAGCTCGTTTATTACCAAACATCAGTTCTGAAAAAGAAAAAAAAAAAAAATAGCATTTTGCAGGCACGTTGCCAATAGCCACAGGCCTCGAGCCGCGGGGATCACGTCTCTGCCTGAGCCCGGCCTTCTGAATTCCGATGCTCCCTGGGTTCTGACAGTTTTCAGGGTCCCCTTGGTTTGGTCGCTACCCTGTCCCTGGGCACCTGCATCTGGGCGAGCACCAAGGGGCCGCGTCCTCGCACCTGTGCAGGCCGCCTCCAAGGGCCACGGGCCTCTGGGAAGGAGCGGGGTCACCACCTCGAGGGTGGGGGAGCCGCAGGGCCCAAGAGAATGTCTCCTTCCCTACAAGCCGTGCAGAGCTCGGATAAAATCTGTGTAAGACATAAAACATGGATTTATCGCTGTCTTCCAGAGATGAGGCGATAATTGGAATGCCAAGCATCGTGACAAACTTTCTGCAAGGCGTCCCCCCCACACACACCCCTCAGGGGAACCCAAGGGCTCTGGGGCTCCGCCTATGCTCCTGACCTCAGCAGCTGGCTCAGACTCTGCACCAATAACCGGGATGTGAGTTGTTGCTATCCGGCATCATAACAGCCCTGTTGCTGTGACCCCTGCGTCCTGCTGCAGCCCACGTCGCCCTGCAGTGACACAGGTCAGCCCTAGGCGCGGCCTGACCTGGAGCTCAAAGACCCGATCAGCCTCTCCCGCTTGGTTGATAAAAATGTTAATGGCACCAATGTTGCTGCGCTTTTGTGACACAGAGAAGACAAAGCCGGTTTACCCTGTGACTGTTTTTAACAGACAAGTGGCCCCAGACAGAGAGCTTCGCACACCCTCTGCCAGCAAGTATACAGCTGAAATTCCAAACCTTGTTTATCTTATGTAAAGAGCATGAATCCTGCCAAGTTACCTTATGATTCATCTCAAGAGACACAGATGTTACAAGAACCAGAATAACTTCAGTCACCATCCTAATAAGTCACCTCTCTGGTCCCTTGGGGACGATGGGGAAAATTGGAAAATATACCTGAATGCTCAGTTTAACACCTGCAGAAACGTCAGCCAAAGGGCCTTGGGGCTTGACCTGTGTCTGTTATCCAGCTGATGACTGAAAAAATGCAAAATTATTGTGTAACTAGAGGTCTCCAGCCAGATATCTGAATTTCATTTTTAATCCTTCCTCCTTTTCTAGAGAATATTTGGATTGATAGCCGACATGAAAAACTTACAACAGAAACAAACTATTAGAAAAATCTTTCCACAACTACAGTGAATGCTTAAACCCGAAGCAAAATTTGCAGAAATTGTTTCTTTAGGTTTTAATTAATATTAAATAGGGAAGGATTCAAAAGTTCTCTCATTTCATTTTTTTTCTATTTGCACTAAAGATAATTTCAAAGAAGATTCACTGTCCAGTGTGGTGAATAACACGCCTTCCGTGAAGCAGAGAGGCCCTCACTGTAAGGAGAATCTCTCTCCTCCCCAAGTGACGTGGGCCTGAGTTAACACCTCTTCCCAAGTGGTGTCTGCTATTCCCACATGCTACACACACATATTTTACCTTTCTTCTGATAAATCTAAAACCACATATTTTTGAACACTTTTTCTAAGGTTTCTGAGTAATAGACTTTATGGCCCAGCACAGCATCTCACACCTGTAATCCCAGCACTCTGGGAGGCCAAGGCAGGAGGATCCCTTGAGCTCAGGAGTTCAAGACCAGCCTGAGCAAAAAAAAGATCCTGTCTCTACTAAAATTAGAAAAATTAGCCAGGCATTGTGGTGGGGCCTGTCATCCCAGCTACTCAGGAGATGGGAGGATCACTTGTGTATGCCCAGGAATTTCAGGTTGCGGTGAGCTAGACTCATGCCCTGGCACTCTAGTCTGGGCAACAGAGTGAAATTCTGTCTCAAAAAAAAAAAAAAATAGACTTTATGTTTTAGATCAGGTTTAGATTTACAGAAAAATTGAGTAGAAACACAGAGTTACTTTCCATCTGATTATTCCCTCCTCAGTCTCCCCTACTGCTAACATCTTGTGTTTGTGTGTACTGCCTTGTAACCAGAGAACACAGTGACACATTACTGTCACCCAGAGGCCACAGTTCACGTGAGGGTTCACTCCTGGTATTGACTGTTCTGTGGATTTGGAGAAACGCATAACACCTGTCTCCACTGTTACCTTGGGGAGCATCTAACTACTTTGAAAACCCTGGGCTCCACCTGTCCATCCCCCTCACCCTGGGCTCCACCTGTCCATCCTCCCACTCTGGACTCCAACTGTCCATCCCCCCACCCTGAACTCCAACTGTCCATCCTCCCCCACCCTGGGCTCCACCTGTCCATCCCCCCACCCTGGGCTCCACCTGTCCATCCCCCCTCACCCCAGGTTCCACCTGTCCATCCTCCCCCACCCTGGGCTCCACCTGTGCATCCCCCCCACCCTGGGCTCCCCCGTCCATCCCCCCC
>NW_003852414.1:26849317-26897947 GCF_000181295.1 Otolemur garnettii
AAAAAAAAAAAAAATAGACTTTATGTTTTAGATCAGGTTTAGATTTACAGAAAAATTGAGTAGAAACACAGAGTTACTTTCCATCTGATTATTCCCTCCTCAGTCTCCCCTACTGCTAACATCTTGTGTTTGTGTGTACTGCCTTGTAACCAGAGAACACAGTGACACATTACTGTCACCCAGAGGCCACAGTTCACGTGAGGGTTCACTCCTGGTATTGACTGTTCTGTGGATTTGGAGAAACGCATAACACCTGTCTCCACTGTTACCTTGGGGAGCATCTAACTACTTTGAAAACCCTGGGCTCCACCTGTCCATCCCCCTCACCCTGGGCTCCACCTGTCCATCCTCCCACTCTGGACTCCAACTGTCCATCCCCCCACCCTGAACTCCAACTGTCCATCCTCCCCCACCCTGGGCTCCACCTGTCCATCCCCCCACCCTGGGCTCCACCTGATCCATCCCCCCCACCCTGGGATCCACCTGTCCATCCTCCCCCACCCTGGGCTCCATCTATCCATCCCCCCCACCCTGGGCTCCCCCGTCCATCCCCCCCACCCAGGCAAGCTAGGGTGTTTTTGTTGTCTTCAGTGTTTGCTGTTTCTGGAATGTCCTGGAGGTGGAATCCTGTGGTCCTTACCTTCTGGGCTGGCTTCCTTCACTTACTAATATGCATTTACATTTCCTCCCTGTATTTTCTTGGCTTGATAGCTCACATTTTTAGCATAGAATAATAATTCACTTACAGATGTTGTACCCATTTACCCACTGAAGGACTTCAAGTCTGCTCCCAGGTATTGTCAACTGTGAATACAGGCCCTGTAAACATTTGTATTCAGGTTCTGTGTGGACCTAAGTTTCAACTGGTTTTGGCAAACACCAGGGAGCATGATTGCTGAGTGGCTGGTAAGAGTTTATTTTTTTGTAAAAAACCTGCCAAACTGGCTTCCACAGTGACTGTGCCATTTTGCATTCCCACCAGCTGTGAATGAGACCCCCGTCTCTCCTCTTCCTTGCCAGCACTTGGTGTTATGCCTGTTTTGGAATTTAGCTATTTTGGGAGCGTGCAGTACTATCTTATTGCTGTTTCAATTTGCAGTTCCTGACGGCCTGTGATGTTGGGTGTCTTTACATGTACTCTTTCTGTCTGTATTGTCTTCTTGGGTAAGCTGCCTGTTCAGATATTTTGCCCACTTTCTAAAAATAGGTTGTCTTTTTTCTTATTATGGAATTTTAAACGTGTTTTGTATCTTTTGGACACAAGTTCTTTGTCAGATACATCTTCTGCAAGTGTTTCCTCGTGCTTCGGGGCTTTCCTTCTCCTCACTTTTGAAGTATAATTTTTCCAGGTCTGGGTCTTACATTGGCCCCTGTTCATCCTTTTCCCTCAGCACTGAGCATTTCACTCCACTCTTTCTTCCTTGCACGGTTTCTGAAGAGAAGCCAAATGTAACTCTTATTTTTGTTTTCCCGCAGGTAAAGTGCCTTTTCCTATGACTTCCTTTAAAACTTCCCTTTTCCTTTTCTTTTCTGTGATTTAAATAGGACCTGCCCACCTGTTGACTTTTTTATCCTTCTGGTGTTCTCTGAGCTTGGTCAGTAACTGTGGAAAATTCTTAATCATTGTTGCTGCAAACACGTCTACCGATTCTCCTCCAGTAGTTCCTATCACACCTCCTGTCCCTGTCCGCGGGTGCTGGGTATTCTGCTGGGTCTGTTTCCTTCCTTTGTCTCTCATGCTTCACTGTCAGAAATTTCTCTCAATGATTCTTCAAGCCCACAGAGTCTTCCCTCCACTGCGCTCAGTCCCCTGAAGGCGTCACTCGGGCTTGTGGGGTTCGGGGTCCCAGCATGCCCTTGACCTCTCCCAGTGTTCCCTTCTACCTGCTCTGATTGCTCATGGCTCCCACACGTGGTCTGTATTTCCCATTAGTGGCTTAGCATGTCAGTCACAGCTGCTCTGAATTCCGAGTCTGAGAATCCCACCACCTTTGCTGTGTCTGAGCTTGGTTCTCAAGCTGGCTCTGCCTCTCCCTGCTGGGCTTCCTTGTTTTTCAGGATACCTGGTAGTTGCACAGATGTGAGGTGCTGGGGAAAGGGGCCTGGGTGTGAGGTTGCAAATTGGGCTCGGAGTTGGGGCCCATTTTCTGCCTGCTGTAGCTGTTGGTGTCCGCTGGAGCCCTCCCTACCATCTCACTGTTGTCTGTGGGTTTACCTAGAGATGTCCTCTTAAGTAGGGCCTGAGATGTGCCATGTGTCAGTCATGTTCCCCTGCTCTTGTACGGAGCCTGTTACCTGGCAGTGAGTGGTCAGGAGGGAAGGAGTGTCCCACGGTCGTTCCATCAGGTCCCAGCCAGGGAGCCTGTGACCTTGGTGCCTGCTTCTCTTGTGTGTTTTATTCCCCCCTTGGTGGTGAAGAAAGGCCAGCAGGGGGTGGGGATTTTCCTTCTGCCAGTCTTTAGGCTTCCATAAAGCCCCAGTGGGTTAGACTCCAGTAAAATCATTTCTCTTAAGAGTAGGCTTTCTCTTCAGGTGAAACGAATGCTCTGGCTGATTTCAGAAGGAACACTTTCCCCTCCCTGCCCCCTGGCAGAAGCACCCGAGATTTGACCAGCCCTCACTGTGAGAACTGGAGAGTTCTCGAAAGTGAGACTGGGACATGTGTGGGGCCCATGCTTGGTGGGGACACCCAGGAGTTCTGTGCATCAGACTCATCCTCACTGAGTGTCTAACTGCCCCTCAGTTGCCCTCAGGCCTCCCCTCCCCACCTGCCACTCACCCTTCCCCGCCAGCTCTGGGGAGCTGCCTTCTCATGCTGCCTATCCAGATTCAGGGCCCTTGTGTCTCTGAATGGTCTAAGGAGAGTTGTTGGTTTTATGGGGTTTTTTGGCTTTTTTCTTATTACAAAAACAAGTGGAAAGAGTTCAAACCCCTCACACGACAGACTAAAAACCAGAAGTCCCATAATTCTAATAGAAAGTCAGTGTGGCTGTGCCGGTTGTCAGGACTCCAACCGGCTTCTCACTCCTGAAAATAAGGGGCTTTAAAATCAGGACCACCTGTGGTTTTCCCAGGGTGAGGGAGAGCAATCTCGCCTGATTAAGACGCCTAGTGATCGTCACCACCTTCAGGCTAAGCAGGCAGGCGCCATCCTCAGGAAAGGGAAGCTTCCTGAAAGATGTTCTGGTTTGGTTTTCATAAAAAATGGATGAGATGAATCATTTGAAAACGAGGTTAGTAGGAGTCACTTCTTGAAGGGTCTACTTGGGGTTAGATGAGGACTCCCCCAGTTCACTTACTCAGTGTTCAAGCCTCAATTCTACATCGGTGGAGAAAGGGGGGTCTCTTGAGCCAGGTTGGTGACTTTCAAACATGCTCCCTGGAGCCAGGGGTATGCTGTGCCCCAGAGACCACAGACAGCAGTGTCACCCTGGTCAGAGCCCAGCACCGGGCTCAGTTGCGGGAAGGTCACCATGGTCAGAGCCCAGCACCGGGCTCAGTTGCAAGAAGGTCACCCTGATCAGAGCCCAGCACCAGGCTCAGCTGCAGGAAGGTCACCCTGGTCGGAGCCCAGCACCGGGCTCAGCTGCAGGAAGGTCACCCTGGTCAGAGCCCAGCACCGGGCTCAGCTGCGGGAAGGTCACCCTGGTCAGAGCCCAGCACTGGGCTCAGCTGCGGGAAGGTCACCCTGGTCGGAGCCCAGCACCGGGCTCAGCTACGGGAAGGTCACCCTGGTCGGAGCCCAGCACCAGGCTCAGCTGCGGGAAATTGAGTCCCAGCCTCGCCCACACCTGCCCGAGCAGGGACTTTTCATTTTCTAGGTGATCATTCCGGCTTCCTTTGGTTCTACATTTCTACAAATCCTTCCAATGCCATGAGAAAGATTGAATTATTGGGAGAAGATGGAAACAAACGCTGGTTTCAATGTTAAATTCAACCTCCCTTTAGGCCCTCGCCCAAGGCCGGATGTATATGGGCTTCCCCTGATTGCACCAAATTGATTGGCTGCCTTTCTTGGACTTAGTCACCTGGAGAAACCTGCAAATTCCTTCGAGTCCTCCCTCTGAAAACTGGGATTGATGCAGGTGGCCAGTCCTGAGTGGACACTGGAAGGGCAGCATTTCCCTCCCTCAGCCCCCCACTGTGGTTCTGAGGCCGCCGGCCTCCAGGGAGCAGGGTGCTGACCCCCCAGAGACATGTTATAGGATTCCTGCAACACAGCAATGCTTCTAACACTGATGAAGCATGCTCTAGAAATCTCTACAAGATATGTTTTACTGTAAGTATAAAGTTAAATGTATTGTTTACTGAAGAAAATAATTTTCATCCAAGGTCTGGGTTCTATCAGGGCACAGTCCTCTGTGCCTGTGAACCCTGGAGAGGTGGGGCGAGCTCCGTAGTCAAGGTCGGGACACTGGCCCTGCTCTGATGTCTCTCCTCACTGTGCACAAAGCAACGACTGGAGGAACATGATGGGGGCAGGACCAGCACCCACATGTTGTTTGAAAAGCACAGACGAATTGTAGAGAATGGGGAATCAATAAGATATAGTTGAAAAAGAAAATCAGTGAGGGCAGAACGTCTCCCGCACAGCCTCGGTCCCCAAGGGAGCCGCCACAAAGGCCAAGCAAGCAGCTGGACCCTGGGAACTGTGTTTTGAGCTCAGGACTGTCCAGTCACCATTACACCTGACCTTATGGCCCCCCTGAGAGCAGAGACCGAAACAAGTTATTTTGATGCCTCAAATTTTTCTGAATACACATATTACTATAATGACACAATTTCGGAATGTTTTCATTTTCCCAGTGTAATGAAATTTTCAGGTATGCAAATCAATACTTTTCCTTATTAATACAGTGATTTTCAGAAAAACAAATGGTCATTTCAGCCATAAAATTTTGAGTCCTTTGTGAGAGTTTAGTGATGGCAGTGCCTAGTAATATTCTACCACAAACTAAAACTAAAGAGAACGTAGTTTTAGGAAAGTAGAAATACGTTCATGAGTGACAGAATCGTGAAAGCTTACAGATTATCAAAATTCAGTATTAAAATTATTGAAATAATCACTGTACATTAGAGATGTAAGAACAGATTTGTCAGATTGTATCTCCCCAATTTTCCCTGTTTTAGAAGAAATACTATATTAGCATATTTCCCTTCATTTATCAGAAACTGTATCCTGGATACCGAAGAAATTGAAACATTTTAATAATAGCCCAAAGTGATTTTCCTTTCACTTTCTTTCTAGGGGAGCCCGGGATTCATTACCGGTCTAATGGCAGCCTCTCCACTCCAGCTGGGAAGGCTGGTGTCTTTGACAGCGTCTGATCCATGGAGAGGGGTCACTGACACCACAGGTCAGCTGCTGGCATCCAGAGCAGATTGTGATGCAGGACAAACGCCAGCGAGCGCATGTCCCCTGCACGTCCAGCGGGCCCTGCTGCCAGCAGCAATTATTGAGGACAACGGCAACATCGGCACCAGGAGGCTGGGTCAGCGTGGCTACTCCCCACCACCCGCCTATCTGATGCCCTCACGGCCCCAGGAGTTCCTCTGTCACTACCTGGCTGCGTTTGCAGTCACACCTTCTGCAGGTGACACTGCCAGCACTGGCTGTTTGTCACATGTCCTGATTCCACTCAAAGGGCACTTTCCTTGGCTCACTTGCCACTATCTTCAGAAAATCAGCTCTGTCTGGGAGGAGCTGGTGGCTGGCTCCGAAGGACTGGGGCCTTCCCAGAGCATCCCACAGAAACCAAGGTGACTTTAAACAGCCAAACCATGCCTGGGCTTCATGGAGCGGAGCTACCACAGGACTCCACCTCCGACAACCGAATATTGCCAGAGTGGAAGCTGCCTGTTTGCCTCTGTAAGATTGTGCTGAACGTACTTGTGTGAAGGCAGTGTCGAAACACAACAAGGTTCGAGTAGCATTAGAGTCAGGACACAGTCAGGACACAGGCGTCACAGAGCAGTGCAGGAGGTGCCTGTGAACATGATGTCCCCACAGTCAGGTCTAATTGCCACAGCACTGAGATGAACATTTACGTCCTCACTTGGCGGAGGAGAACTCAGGACCTATCTCGTAGCCAGCTGGTGACTCAACCAAGATTTGGACTCGTGTCTGCTTGGCTCAGACCCCAGGGGCTGGTCTGCCTGCTTGTGCCAGCATGAAGTTTCTTTTCTCTTGGAATGTTCTGGAATAGAGATGCTTGTCTCCGCATCCTCCCTCCAAAAGTGCAATTGTCTCCCCCAAGAGTTCTCCCAAGACTCTTGCAACAGTGCTTGTGTTGACAAAAGGGTCCTATGAAAATAGAGACAATTTAATAAAGTAACTGTATTCTGTACACCCTTGCATTTATTCCATCTGAAATTTACCCTGGAGAGAAGGAAGGGATTCCCTCATTTAGTACCATGGTTATGCAGTGAGATGAAACTGCTATGCCATTGAGGAATGTGGCCAAAATATCCCCAAGGTGCACATCGGACAGGGAAACTGTCCAGCACAGCCGTCCAAAGCAGCGAGTGCTCTGGGTTTTTTTTTTTTATCACTGTTTATCAAGAAGCAGTACATCATTCAGCATGTACCTGGCACTGTTCTGCGGCTTCACAAATGTTTACTTCCATGTCATAACAGCCCTGCGAGGTGGGTACCAATATTCTCCTCCTTCTGCCAATGAAGAGAGTGAAGCCGCCCAGGGCCCCAGGGCCAGAGCCGGGAGTCCAGCCAGCTGTGCACTCGTGGTTCTGGCCCCCATGCTGGGCCAACCCTCCAGGTACAGAATTGCACGAGCCCATCTACTGCTGGAGGGCCCGTAAGGTGGAGCCGGCTGGAGCTACCTTCCTGTATCTGCACAGAAATTTCTATTGTTCCAAATAGTTTTATGATAGTTTGTTTATCATAATACTTGGAGGAAAAAATGCCTCCCTGGCATGGAGACGAGCCAAGGGTCAGAGGTCTCTGCTTATTAGCTGGAACCCTCCAGAGACAGGTCTGAAGTCCTGGGTGGGTGTGTAAATGATGGGGCTGAGCAGTAACGATATGAAGGGGAGAGTGTGGGAATGAGTTTCTGACAGACTTGCTGAGCCCTGGACAGAGTGACACGTCCTCAGAAATGGCAGAGGAAACCTCCACCGTCTCTAGAAGGTCCAGAATTATGACCGAGGCTTTCCCAAGCAAGGCGGCACGGGCTCTGCTGGAAGGTGCTGATGAGCTGTGCTTCTTCTCTGACTCACACACGAGGACAGTCCCGTCAAGGCCTCTGTCATGGACACAGGGGTTGCCTTGCTTTGCCGTCCACTCTCAGTCCTTGTGATGGGCCCGGCTTGTGGGTGCCACAGAGGAGCGATTCCTGCAGCCTCTCCATTTGCTGTCCCGGTTCCTGGCCAGCCCTGTGTGGGCTGGTGGTGAGCACTGCTGTTTTGTGCTGAAGTGTGTGGGGCAGGGGTTTCCTCATATACAACACTTTAAGCGCCTGGACGCTCTGTGTGGGCGCAGGGCTTGGTGGCTATGAGAATAACATGCCATTCTGTGGGATTTCGGTGTGTGGCTGGCCATAGGCACTGAGCTGATGGGGCACTGAGCTGATGGGACAGCAAAGCGTCTTCCCCGGAAGGCAGCTGTGTCTGGTGACCGTGCTCCAGGGCCACACATACCAGCTGAGGGGTGACACTAGGGGCTTTGGGTTCCCCCCTTCCCTGCTGTGACTGCGGATGGCACAAGTGTAGGCTCAGAAAGGCCAGAGGAGGGGGGAGACTGCCATGGGGGCTTCTCATGGACCAACCACCTGGAGCCTGTCAGGCAGGGGGCACTCAGTAGAGGCAGAAACCCAGAGTCCCCAGCCCTGGCTCTCACCCCCATTCAGAACCCAGTAAGAACCCAGCTCCCCCCTCCTGGCATTTCCCTGCCCTCCCACCAGGACTAAGCGGAAGGCTCTGGGGGGCAAATGGTATGAGAGGGTTCACAGCGTCTCACAGCCTGTGTCTCAGATGATGGCAGAAGGCAGGAAACCAGAAGAGGAAATGGGATGTTTAGACTTTAAACATCAGAGTAGAAAATGGAAATAAATTCCTCACATCACCCACCCTGGCTTAAATAACAGAAATGCATTCCTGACAAGCTCTCATCCTTCCTTTCAATTTATTACATCGATTAACACCCCAAACCATTAATTCCATCTGTGTTTTGTTTTTTTCCTTTCTTCACGCTGTCACACAGCACTCTGGGGAAATGACATCGTTCATTTTGAAAATCACTGGTTCCAAGAGAAGACTTGGAATGTATGAAGAAAAAAATTAACTCTTTGAACCGTACTCGTTGGAGATGAGAAGGCACATGGAGGGTAGCTGTGCGTTAGCGCAGCTTTAAATAGCACTAATTCTTTACGATCCACTAAAATATTAAGGTATCACCTTTCAGAAACTAACATCCAAGGGCATTTTAAATATAAATGTAAGTAATTGAATCTATCTAGAATATGGAAAAGGATCATTCCAGGCCATTATTTCTCATATCCTGCACAAATATTTAGTAGTAAAATACCATACTTTACTCTACCAAAAGGTCACAGACACCATAAAAGGACTCTACACATTCTCCCCACAGAACGAGCTCAGGAACCACCTGCTGGGGGGATTGGTGGCAGTGTGTGGCCCTGAAGAGAGACTGATGACTCCAGGTAACCCAGCTGCAAGTGGGGCAGGGATGGGGCAGGAGTCACAGCAGAGGGCCTCCCACCCCGGCTGTCACCACATCACAGGCCGTCTTGCTCTGGACTGTTCTCTTCTGGTCCTGGTAAGATGTGAGGGCAACCACCACGCTGTGTGTGTAAGACGAGGATAAACTTGGTGTGTCACCAGTGCTTCCGGGTCACTCACACAGGACTCCGCACGCGGGGTCTGCTTCTCTTCCTCGCAGTTCTACGGATTCACGCTGCAGATGAAGTTCAGAGAAGGTGAAGGTCCTCCCCGTGCGTTGGGCACAGCACAGACATCAAGCAGAATTTGAAGCCTGAGCTTCCGATTACGAATGTAGGGCATTTTTTCCCTTCATCTGGATTTTCCAAAGTGGTGCCTTTCAAACCTCAATAGAGAACTCAAGTTTTCTCTTGGAGATGTACATCGATCGGCAACTTAAAATCTGTTTGATATCCAACAATAAAGAAAACTGCTGTATGCCAAAATTACCTCACCTAGAAACTTTTGGGGTTTTTTTTTTTCTCTTTGTAGGGCAGCAATGGGCATCTCATGCAACTCTGTAAAAGAGACTTGGCACATCTGCTTTGCACCAAATTCACTTAGGAAATGGCCAACTACACGTTTGATATTCTCAAACCATCCGCACGCCTGGGAGAAAGAAATGAACAAGGGAAAAACTAATTCTGGTAAAAGCATTGCATAAAGAGTGCTCTGCATCATGCATTTGGCATACCAGATGTCATCTCGAAATATTGTTTGACAGCACTTTCAGGTCTTCTCCCCAAGCTCTTTGATGTGAGTTATTTAAATTTAAGAACAATGGCTAAAGATGAAAGAGTAAAAAAAAGTCCTCTTACACTATTTTTTTGTAAAAGTAATAACTTAGTGTCATGTGTGATAAGGAAGCAACTCAGCAAACATAAATCTCTCCAGGGTGACTTGATTCTGCTGTGTCCAGCTACTGAAATTGCATGACAGCGGGAAGGGGACATTAGCTAAAATTCTGATTCTCAATAAGTCATATTTCTTTATGTCACTGTTGTTATTTGTTGCTGGAAACCAGTAAGCAACCAAGTTAGCTTGGTTCATACCATTAATTTAACAGTATGGAAAGAAATACAGACATTGTGGTGATCAGAGAATGGAAGTTGGCATTGACCATCCAGACTCTTTTTTTTTTTTTTTTTTTTGTAGTATTTGACCAGGGCTGGGTTTGAACCCGCCACCTCCAGCATATGGGGCCAGCGCCTTACTCCTTTCAGCCACAGGTGCCGCCTGACCATCCAGACTCTTAAGCAAAGATAATTGCCACATCTTTGGTCAGGTCAAGAAGAAAACAGAAGTGAGAGGATGTGACTTGAGTTGAGTTAAAAGATGCTGTCTGTGTGACCAGCTGTATGGGGTACGTCTGATTTCTCTCTTTTTCAGCAACAGAAAGACAGGATAGTTGGGTGAGTCCATGAATTTCTCCTAAGAGTTCTTCATGGGGCACTGGAACCTTCTATCCACGTCTTCCTAGCCAGCGTCCGGCAATGCAATGTGGGCCCAGACTTAACCACCCTGGCTTTGTAACATCTGCTGGAAAATGAGGATGATAAATCAGTCTTTTTTTTCCACGTTGGTAAGTTTGTTCAAAGGGAAAATAAACTAGGGAATTCTTGAGAATTACACACACACTAAGGTGCCCTATGTTTGCTGCATTTAGGACTAGCAGAGGTCACAGTCAACCCCTAAAGCCAGCCCCTCACTATGTACACATAATTCAGATGTCTTATATATTTTTATGTATTTGCCTCGTACTTACACATAAACTCACTGAAGCTCTGAGTCGCTACTTAGTGTATTTCCACACTCTCCAGAAGGTTCACACAAGTTCACCAAACTAACCAGTCTCAGGCTCCAGAATGAAAGACCGCAGAGCACGGTGGTGAAAACTCCAGGTCACAGAGTTAGAAGGAGCTGAGTGTGGACCCCAATAGTCCTTAGGACTCCTGGCAACTTTCTGAAATCTCTGAGCCTCTCCTCCCTCATCTCTAAAATGAACATTGCTTCTGTTTGCAGTCATAGAGGTTTTATGAAATTCAGTGAGAACCACAAGGGCATTTGAACTTGGTGCACAGGAGCAGAGCACACAAGCTGCCTGCCGGCATCAGGGTGCATCAGACGTAGGGGTGCACCAGGCATCAGGGTGCACCAGGCATTGGGGTTCACCAACTGTTGGCATGGAATGGGTGTTGGGGTGCAGTGGGCATCAGGGTACACTGGATGTCCAAGTGTGCTGGGTGTCAGGTTGCACAGGGCATCAGTGCCCCCGGCATCCACTCTGGCCATTTTAGCTCTCATGGCTTCTAGAGCTAAGGAGGAGCAGGCATTAGAGGAACTGGCAAAACACGGCATAGAAGAACCATGACCTCACGGTGCTGATAACAGCCATGGTGAAATCATGGGGTGAGTCTGGGGGCCCACTCGCCCTTCTGTGAGGAAGCCTTCCCCAGCACGCACAGGTCTCGTGGTCATGAGGTAAGGCAGAGGCAGCTGTGGCCTCCACCCTGGTCCTCTCCAGCTCAACCTGCAGGTCCCGCTGGGTTGCAGCTAGCTTCCTGGCCACCCGCCTGCCCAGCTATTTCTTTGTTCTGTGGGAACATCAGGTACTGGACACCGCTGACTTTAGACTCCCCAGCACACCTCCCAAGGGCACTGGGCAGGCCTGGCTGCCAGTCTTAAGGCTATTCCCAACTGCTGCCCAGGGAGTCAGGCCATTGACCAGGGCTAAAGTGGCCTGGGCAAGAGGAGAAGGGTGGAAAGGCTGGTCAGAAGGATGCAGAGCTCCAGCAAGTCCTGGTTCGGTGACAGAATGCAGTGTTAGAAGCCTGAGTCCAGCTGTCACACTGAACCTCTTTCAAAGCCCCTTCTCCTGAGAAGATGAATCAGCCCTCTGACGGCTCAGCCCTGACATTGGCCCCATCTGTAATGCGTTACCTTATCCACAATAAACAAAGTACAGAAAACAGCACCTATCTCTACTAAAATATTTGCATAAATTATTCAAAAAATAAATGAATTGGAGGAACTTCAAGAAAAGTAAAGATTTGCCAAGATTCTGGTCTTAACTGACTTTCAAACCAGGACCTAAAGTGTTGAGGGACAGGTTTCAATTATGTACCCCCACCTCCCCAAAATCAGAAGAAAATATAAGTTAGAAGCTCTATTTTCTGGCCACAAACCTCCTGTACTAATGAAACAAAGGCAATGTGTGCACATCTCCTCAGAGCATCCCTGCTGGCATGGCAAGCAGCATTGGGGGTCTTCTGGGGTCCCCACAGCCCTGTGGTGACTATTCTCCTGTTTGTGGGGCTCGTCAGAAGCATCTTCCTTTCCTGACACCGCTTTGTGACGTATTTTCTGCAGACACATAAGTAGGGCAACTTTGGATTAGGGCAGCGACTGTGTAAGGCTCAGAAGTTTCCCAGGCACAGGCCTGCAGTCACTTTTTTGGAACAGCTCAAGCTCTCAAATATCTCTCATACTGTAAAGAGTAAGTGGGTGAACCACAGACCTTTTCAGATTCACTAGAAATTATCAGCAGCATTAAGCTGTGCTGCCGGGAAGTAGAATTGTCAACCACTGCGCAGAAGAGGAGGATCAGTCTGAAGCGAACCAGACAGTGAAGTGTGGAAGTCCATCTCTCCGGCTGTAACGTGGGCTCCCTCTTTCAGAATTATCTGCCAGGTCAATTTAATGAACAGTTATAGAGTGATCAATATGCATCAGTATCACTGTCAATACCAGTTCACAAGGGCGAATGGACCCGTGAGGCCACTGGCATTGTCATCTCTACGTCACAGATGGGGAAACTGAGGCACAGCTTGACTATCTTGCCCGAAGTCCCAACAGTGGAGTTAGAGGGTGAAATAAAATCTCCCTCCCTCTCTCTCTTCTCATAAATGAAAACCAAGCTGTGATCTGTCACCTCACCAGGTAACAACACACGAACATCCTAACTACCTCAGGGTTCACCAGAGGGATTATTTTTTTTCTTATGTAAGAAAAAAAATCTGGAAATTTCTAGGCCTATAAGGAGATTGAAGAGGTTGCCTGTAAAACAGTGACTAACATAAAAATATTGGTATGCCTTTTTCATATCGACATGTTAGTACATGCTAATGAGTTGTAGGGCAGATTATTTTATTTTTAAATCATCACTATTGTAAATAATAGCTTATGGGATTCAAACCTGAAGGATGAGATGTTGATCACTGGGTTATATTCCTTCTTCCATTTTATGACAGGTTTTTAGGGTTCTGTAAGTATAATCTTGAAAAATGTAGGCTATCTCTGGGGGGGAAAAAATGGTTTAAAACTATTTCAGGTTGCCATCCAGTTCCTCATGTTTCTTCTTTCATCTAAATGCTACAGTTGGCAACAAATGTATCACACGAGACCCCCCTCTACCTTTTTGATTGTTCCCTAAATAAAGCAACACACGAAACCCCTCACTGTAAAAAGATCAGACTCGGATCTTAAAACCTCCGTCTTTATGCAATATTTTTCTTTGGGTGGAAAAAAAACAGGCGAAGGAGATGAAAGAAAATTAAAAAAAAAAAAAAAAGACACACAAGCAGGCAGACACACATGCAGCCTCCGAAATAAATACCCCTAAGAGGCTGCCTCCTGGGAAATTGCGAACCTCGGCCGGGTTCTGAGATGTTGAGGTCTCCATGTTTCTGAGAGAAGTATTTCCCCCTTGACACAGGAGCATTGCAATGAATTAACTAGTTAAAAACTGTCAGGCTGGAGAAAACAGTCCCTGCGTCCTTCTGAGCTCAGCGGGCCGTCCGAGCGTGGCACAGGAAGCCCCGGTCCTCCCGGGGCAGGTGGCTCCTGAGGCTTCTCCCCGGCGAGCCGCCCGCGCGGCCGAGCTCAGAGCAGCCTCCTCCTGCCACCGCGTCCTGGGCAGCTCCGTCCTTCCAAATGGGAGCTGAGTTTGCAAGCTGCCGGCTGGGGCTGGTGCTGCTGATGTCACAGCCAGAAAACAGTTGTGATTGGATCTAATTAGACTTTGCAGCGGCAAATAGACAAGCTCCCTGCGTGATTGGCTTCAAAGTGGCTGGTGCCAAACAACTAGCTGAGGTGCAAAAGTAGCCGCTGAGCGCGGGGAGCCCAGAGGGGAGGCGCGGGGAGCCCCTGCCCGGCGCCCGCCCGGCGACCCGCTCCCTCGGCTCCGGCTCCGCAGAGGACCCGGCCCAGCTGGAGCCCCGCGGAGAACATCAGCGCCGCTCGGCTCCCGGCGGGGTCCGGACAAGTGCGCGGCGTCTGGGCTGCGGAATCAGAAGCACCGGCGGCGGCTGCGGTGGCGGCGGCAGCGGCGGGAAGGAGACAGAGGCAGGCGGAGAGGGGCGACCGCCCGGGGAAAGCTGCGCGGCTCCCTGACGCCCCGGCCATGGCATCTGTGCTGGGCAGCGGCCGAGGAGCCGGCGGGCTGAGCAGCCAACTCAGATGCAGGTCCAAGAGGCGGCGGCGGAGGAGGTCCAAGCGGAAAGGTAAGAGCCGCCCGCGGTCGCGCAGCCCGCTCGCTGCAACTCTCGCCGCCGCGGTCTTTCCCGGGGTCTCTGGGTTCTCCGAGTTCCAGCAGCTTCGCTTCAGGGCGCTGGTGGGGCGTGCATTCGGCAGGGCGCTTGGGAGTTGAGACCCCTTGTGCGCGTCCGGGGGGCTCCCGGAGCCCCGAGGGCAGGGAGCTGTTTGACCGGGGGAGAGGGCTGGGTCGGGCATCGTCCAGCCGGGCTGCTCCGCCCTGGACACCCTCGGGAAGCCACGTTGCCGCTGGGGCCGAGGACACCCTCACTTGAGCCCACAGCCACAGCAACGAGGGGACGGGCCCTGGTGCCAGCTATTGCCACCCGGATTGTCTCGGAGGAAGCGACGGGCGAAGCCCGGGGGGTCGCTGCCCCGAATTGGCCGCGATTTTTACTGAGTGTAGCGCCGCTGCCTTGTGATACTGGGACCCACAGACAGCGCAGGGCTCGGTCCTTGCACAGAAAGCAGAAATTAACACACGAAAACAGGAATAAGCAGCACATCTCGTCAGCGGCGGGTAGGGGGGTGGGGGGACACAAACCAGCAAAGGATCAGCAGCAGCCGGTGACAGGTTGCCGCTGACAAACTGCGCTGGGCTTGTCCCTGCCATTCCGGGGAGCCGCGCACTCAAGTTGGCCGGTGCCATCCGAGCCCCGGCTTCCACACGGGGGCTCGTGCAGAATTAGCAGGCGCTCCAGTGTGAGCGCAGTGTCCCAAAATGCCATCCTCGCCCGCGCGTCCCCAGAAGGATTCAGATTCTTCTAAGGCCGCCTCTCCTCTCCCGGAGAGGAACTTGTGTACTGTCTTTCAGCTGCTTTTTAGGAGTCTGCAGCGGAAAGTTCAGTTATTATTATTCGAAATGCCTCGGTATTTTTTTTTTAAGTGAATCTAGATCTACACAAAGCCATGGAAAAGACATAGCTGAAAGGTATCAGATCTTCCAGGCTCACGCTGGGCTGGGTCGAGCTTGGCCATTCTCCCTGGAGGGTTTTCATCTTTGCCGGCCCGAGTGAAGTTTCCACCAGATGGTTCCTCGCTGCTCTCAAACAGTCCCAGTCCGTCATTACTTCTTCCAGGGATGGAATTAGCCAGACTGTCGAGTCAGCAATGTCAACCCCAGAAAGTCTTAAACTGTGGTTGCACATCGGGGCCACGGGGAACAAATGTGCCTCCTCGACTTCCGCCAAAAGATCCCAGAGCCCCCCGTTTCGGAAGTGGGGGTGATTTTGTGATTCTGGTTTGACTCCCAGCCTGCTGCCATGCTTCCCGCTCCTCAGGCGTTTACTTGAAAATACAATCTTGAAACAGACCCAAAGGTGACGCTAACAAAACAGGCATCATTGTTAAGAAAGTTACAGGATTGAAGGGCAATGCCACTTTTAATAGAGGAAAAGGAAATATCATATTTACTCTCCGAGCATTTGTGGTTTTCCAATATTTTTTTTTGGTCTGTTGCATACTTAGAATTGAAGGGTATGGGGTACTATTTATAGTAATACAATCATAAATATAACCTGGTGGAAATTATTGCCCTTCTCCAAAATTATTTTCCTTGTCATTAAATGTCAGTCCTACTAGGTCAAAACATACTCAAGGGAAAGACTTCATTTGCTATAAACTTACCCATAGAAATTCAAAATAAAATCTATGCCTGGGTTACTTTGCATATGCCAAATCCTTTTAATTTTCTTAGCCAAAATTTGAAGTGGGAAAGCGTGATTGGAATGTTCCTATCAATTCCTATCGTAGGGGGGCTTTGTGCACGGGGATGAAATTTCCTGTGGCATCTGCTAATAGCTGCCTTGGTAGGGGAGTCAAACCCAACTGCTAAATAGTCACTCTGGGGAAAGCTTAATGTAGATATGCATGATCAAATTAAAAGATAACATAGCAAGCTAAGAGACACATTAAGTAATTATTGCATTTCCTGGGAATAAATCACTTTATTATAACACCTAGTTGTTACAGATGCTGCTTTTCTGTTGTATAACTAAACAACGGTGAGTTTATAATCTGTCCTGACAGTCATGGATCTTAACAACTGTAACTGGATAAAATAGCTTCAACTTCTAAGCGCATGTAACATTGAAACTGTATACTTGTCACAATGTAAAGCCCCCCTGTGGGTGGACGGCTGCCAAGGAACCTCAGTGAGGCTGCACCGGGCGCTAGCTGAGAGGGAGACTCTTGTACAAGTGAATAAACAAAATTAAGACAAATGGCAACTTCTAGTCTTTGATAAGCATATTTCTACCTGTTCTAATGGAACAGGTAGAAATTCTAGATTCTAATGGATAAGAATCATTTTTGAAGGGGCATGACAACTTCTTGGTTTTCGGTGTTATGGAATGCTGTTTTTTTTTCTACACATATTCTCTAAAAGTGACTTTGGCATAGTAGGCTTTACATTATCGAAACAATCTATGGCTCTGAAATAAAATACTCTACTGCGCTGAGGGACAGTAATGATACAATACTTTCATTATTGTTAAACACAGTCCATAGTCCTAGAAATAAAATCCTTTCTGGTAGGAGGTATTTTTAAATTGCCATACCACACAGGAAATGTAAACTATGTATCTTTAAATAAGAAGAAAAATATCTCAGTCACTACCATATAACTTTCAATTATTACCTGGCATTTCTCTCTCAGGTAAACTTTAAGGTGACCCTCAGACTGGGTTTCCCACCCACCACTCCCAGTCTTTATATTATCAGGACCTAATATAGTACAGTTTTGCTTTTTTTTTTCTGTACTATTTTTCATTTGGGACTTTGTCTTAGAAATTATTTATGAATGATTTATATGTGATATTTTCTATGCAAAGGAGAAATGCCAAAATTTGACTTTTATGTGGGAGAAAGATAAGCAGCTAAAAAAAAAAAACTGTAGCAAGGACAAGGAAAACCTCTGATTGTGGCATCACGGCAAAGCAGCGTTTATATCCCCTGTAACATGGGACAGGTTTGTGCGCTCTGCTTCTGTTTCGTTCAGAGTCTTTCAGAACACGATAAGAGTACTGGCAGCTTATGAAGACTGGCCGTTAGCTGCTGTCACTGGGTGCCCCGGCAGCTCACTCATCGGGGAGAGTACCGGGCAGCTGTTCCTTCTACAGTTCTTAGCAGAATGAGCCAAAGTGACTGGGTACAGCCGGAACTGTACTGTGTGGCTGTACAGGGCAATGCCTGCCTGTATTTAGAAATAACCAAATGTGAGAATTTTATAAAGTATACATTTTAACTCAACATAATAAGGGCAAAGTTATTGGTATTTCTTGGTATTTAGCCAGGTAGAATAAGGGGCCAATTTCATCCAAACAATATGGTATATAAAAAAGACATCACTTAAAAATGTATCAGCTAATCTCTGAACTAAGGGATGCCTTCAGGATTGGTATGTTAGAGGAATCTCATAAATATCTTTCAGTTATTAAAATAGTACATATGTCTGTTTTGTGTGTGTGTTTTACTTTCTTTTGTGAGTGTATTTTTCCTGAAAGAATCTATGCACTGACATGAAATGCATTTTGCAAGTAAAATATTTTTAATATTCTAAATGTGTAAGGGACTGAACCTTCTGGATTTTTTTTAAGGCTCTTTCAAGGCAAATGTATTTGGAAATAGAATGTGTAAATGGAGGGCAGGGTTTTAAGTGAGGGGTGTCAATCTTCATAAACCAGAAAGGGGAAGGAACTTGGGGAGTGATTTGAAAGCTCCGTTCCATTCTCCAGCGTGTCATTTACGTTGAACTCGAACGTGGGCACATGACGTTTCTCTCTTTGATGCGTTTGACAGCAAAATAAGTTAACTCTTGAAATTTAGATATTACTGTAGAGTGCCTGGTTTTACAGAGCTTTAGGAAACTGAGAATGGACCGTGGGAGCGTCGACATGGGACAGCTCCAGACACGCAAAGCTGGGGCTCTCGGGAAGGTGTGGAGAGCCGAGCAGGTTGCTGGATGTTGTGAAATGCAAATAAAAAGTTGGCAAAAGGAACAAAATAAGTCGAGCAGATGGATGGCAGACGCTGGCTTGTTGTAAAATGAAATTCCATGAAAAATTAATGAAATAGAAAGATTGTGCTCAGGATGAGAGAAGAGCAGTGTGAGGGTGCATCTTCCCGGCCGGGGAGGGACGCAGCCCAGAGCCTGAGAGCTCCGCACACCCCTTATCTCCTTCACTGGCAGCCTGAGAGGAAGGGCTGGATTTAGTGATAAAATCAAATTGATTAAACCGTTAGCCAGTATCTAATTGTGTGGAGCTTTTTTTTTTTCTTCCTTTCTCTGTTGAGAAAATTTGTATTAGTGCCTCTGGTTTTGAGTGACTAGCGTAATAACATTAATTTGAGATTGCTTCGAGGGCATTAGATGTGATGATTGAACTTAAATTTAGAATAAAAATATAGGATTTGTGTATCCGTTTCTGCACGGTGGTGACTCGATTATGCAGAAGCGCCATCCCAGAAGGACATTACGTAAGGGAACAGGGAAAAGGAAGCAGCATCCTTTTTGAAGCACGGGTAGATAACTTATGCTCTGCAAGCATTTAACGTTCAGTTTTACGACAATAGAAACATGCGATACACACACAGTCGTACACGTGCACACGACTGTCCATGTGTGCGTGTGAACACACATGAACAGACAACAGAAACCTTGAGCGATTTTTATACCTGCTCAGTTCTTTTCCTAAAATAGTAGAACATGAGTGTCAGTATTTTGGTACTATGAAGAGTTTTTAAAATCGCCTAAAACCAAAATTAATTACACTCCTGCTTTGCTTCTCATCATTTGAAAATATTATTTTTTAAATAGATGTTGCAGTGATAAATTTGGCTCCTAATTACTGGCTAGCAAGAGTTCTAAAAGGACAATTTTCTACATTGCCAGCAAGATTTTAAAAGCACTGATGGTCATTTTGAAACTGAATATAAGAATAAAGGTGGCAGCCAGGTAAGCTCTGAAAAGCTTGGCCATCCTTCACAAAATATTCAAACTGCAAGTGCTGGCACATTTCCTGAGGTTTCTGACACCACGAGAAAGGCTGCACCCAGCTGCACCTGCCCAGCGTGGGGCTAAGAACCCAGATTCATGTTGCTAAGTATTTGTGAACAGAGTGAACCTAGATGAACCTCTATCTTTACAACTAAATGCTTACCCTCTACTGAGAGAAATATGTGCTGTTGAAAGTTTGATTTTGCAAGCATAATTGTTTATCCCCAGCTACTAATATGTTCTCGCTTAAGAATGCACCAATGTCAAATGAAGGGATATTTCTTTCAATAAGAGAAGAACAAAGTCAACACAGTCTTTGTAAATTTTTGAGCCAGATGTAAATCAGGCTCTTGTGAGATTTCAGAAAACAGGAAGGGAAGGTGGTCGTAGAAGTGCAGACATAGAGCAGAAGCATTCTCGTGCGCACGCCTGTTACTACCTTGGTATAGGCATCCCTGTTCAGGGTTAAAGTGGAGCTTTTATTTGTTTACTTTAATAGTTTATTTGGGAGGAATGGAGAGCAGGCTAGTAGGCCTGACGTCTGGGCTGACATTGTTTAAGCAACACAGCCCTTAGGTCCTCAGTCTCCACCTAAACTCAGCATGGATTTAATTTCCCGGAAACCACATCTGAAAATTAAGCAACTTAGAAACTGATTTGTTTGCTTTTTAAGAGATCTGTAATTGTTCCCCCAAAATGAATCTGGTCACTTGCAAAGATGACAGACGTTTTCTGAAGAACAACATATATTTGGAAATAAAGAGCTGCTCTGAGTTGCCTGGGTCCTCTGTGTGCTGTGTGGGTAGTTAATCATCTTGCTTCTAGTCTTAGGTGTTGGGTTGGAAGAGCAGCCAAATAGTTACATTTTGTTATTTTATTAACAAGGATTGACATCAATTAGTATCTGGTTTCTAGTGAGAAAATGTCTAGTAAATGCTCTGTGTATATCCATGTATACACACACACACATGCATACACACATATATACACATATATGCAAACACAAATACACACACAGAGCCCGCCATTTACTATCTGTTATAAATTATCAAAATTTTTGTCAATAGTTTACAGTAACTTTTTAATCTCAAAAAATAGCAGATGGGTCATATAAATTTTATATTTACATTAAAGAGGGGATTTCACGCTAGATTAAGAAATAGTAAGAGTTCATAAAGACAAAAAGAAATAGCATTTGTATTTACATCTAAAGTAGAATACAATATAAATGTCTGTGTGATGCTTAGATTTTAAGATGTTTCTCCAGGATCTTTAAACGATGAAATTGTTTGAGCTTTTTTGAGCTGTGTAGACTTAAAATTACAGGATCTGTGGGTTCCTCGGCTGCGTCTGGTACAGTCAGAGCCGTGCATGCAACCTCTCACCCAGCTCCAAAATGAATATTCACACTCCACTCGCTGAAGCCCCACATGGAGGAGGACCGTGTCCCTCTGCACGCCTGGTGTGATCAGAACCTCCCATGGAGGAGAAACAGGAATCCGGCAGTGCGGCTGCAAAGGCGAGCCAGGGCACTGTTATCTGCAGCATGAGCCTGGGACTCAGATCTGGGCACTTTCCTCCTTCCCAGGGTCTCCCCGAGGAGCCCACAGGGGACTCTGCACACAGCAGGCCAAGGTTTTCCTCTGGCTGCTGTTCTGCCCTTTGAGTAATAATAAAGCTAATTTTGCTCAGGTTATATTTGTAAACCATTTTTTCCTGGGGTCTCTAATAGCCAGAGTGAATCTTACACCCAAGTGATAGCTTGTGATCTGCATGTAACAGAAAGTAGCCCTTTAAATTTCTCAAACAGGATGGACTTTGGAGCATTTCTTAGATTTAATCTTTGCTGCCCCATTTATTTGAGATGACATCTTTCGTTCTTGTTTCCGACTGTCGATAGACAGAAGATCTGTCTTATCACTTTGTAACGTGCTATGTGATTTCTCAAATACGGTATTAAAATGGGACAGGAGGTGTGGGGCTCAGTTCTCTAAACCTGGAGGCTATTTCTAGCTGAAAATGCTAGCACAAGTCAAATCCCTTTATATGGTTAAAAACAAAAGTAGGGGAAGCTTTTCATAAGAAGCAAAACCAAGCCATGCAGTAGATAGCTCAAAGCATACCTAAGGCCCCAGTCATCAATTTTAAAATATGGATTTCACCAGTCTAAGTCCATTGGAAGTACACAAATTTCTTCACCTTAAAATAAATGCAATATTTGCTGAAAGTTTAATTGCATTCGGAAAAATGCAGTTTTATAAACGTGACAGAAACATCAGCAAAATGGATTTTGACCTCTCCAACCCCGAGTCCAGCCGGGCTCACTCATCCCTGTCCAGAGCAGATGCTGTTCCCTGGGCTCATGGCTGCGAGAGCACAGCAGCTTAGAGGACACACCTGTCCTCTTTGTGTGAGGCTGGTCCAGGCCCAAAGATTGAAATGGACTGTGTTCACAGCCTCAGACACTGCACCGCATGTACAATTGAGAAAGATAATTTTATAGACTTAGGAGATGAGCAAAAGATTATTGAAAAAATGGTGTCTTTTACTGTCCCTTAGGTGAAGAAGAACATAGCCAAATTAACCACAAAGACCCTTTTTTATGCTTCAACTCTAGATGTGACTCCCACAGTCAAAACTTTTTAAGGGATTATCCAGACCAGACTCCAACACAATTCTAACATTTAGTGACTTTTTAATCCAAAACATGTTCAAAAAACATGTTTAAAAATTCAAATAATTCTATGCTACCGTCTTTTAATCAAAACATGTTTAAAAATTCAAATAACTGTATGCTACCATTTTTTTTCTAAAAAAGAAATAAGTTTAAAATAGGGATTGCTTTTATAGCTCTAGAAAAATACTAGGACAAGCAAGAGCTTTAGGGGGAAAAACTCCAAGGCAATGGGGCAAGAGTTACAGTGAGTTTCACAAGTCTCTGTGAGGTTCTGGGCTGAGAACGATGGGGTCCCCTCTGGGGCGGCTCCAACGGGTGACATGGTGCCCCCAGGGGCTTCCATTCCGCCCTCTGGAACTGCAAGTGGGTGTCAGCACAGCTGAAATTGAGGTAAATGCACACTTATTAAGCTGTTAGGACGATAACATCATTCATTTTTAAGTCTCACAAACTTCAGAGTTCATATAATTTCATGTAACCCCATGAGTTTTTAATCAAATTTCTTAGTTTCTGGGAAGTTAAATCGTGACTTGGGCTTTTGAGTGTCGATAATGAGTAGAATTTGTCATTAAATGTGCATGTTTGGGGCGAATTCTTAATACCCAGGAGCAGCGTGTAGAGACGACAGAGTCAAGATTTAAGACACAAACTTTTCTTGAAATAGTCAATATCGGAGCGTTAAAAGATTCTATAGCTCTGGAATAACAGTACTCTGATAGAAAGGCTTTCAAAAGCACGTCTAGAAAAAACAATCTTGACTAAACTGAGAGCACAAATTCTTTGGGAGGCAGAGAAAAAAACTAGGTTTGTGAGCGTGCTTTATAGCATTGAGGAAAATACGAATTGCTTAATTGTAAAAGTTCAAAAACATCATTGTTTAAAATGCCCTTTGTGCATGCTGCACCTGTAGTAAAATAATTCTCTTTGCCTTTCCCATCAATAAAAAATAACCTGTCTTCTGACATCGTAAACCAGGAGAGAAACACCCACCACACTGGTGTAAATAGATTTTAATAGAAGGAGAGGGAGAGACAGAGACACACGGGGGAAGGGAGGGAATAAATCACCAGGCTCTTTGTTCCTGGGTCTGAATGAAGTCCATCCTTCCACGTTTCATTCAATGTAGCCTTCAACACAGAAAGGATACTAGATTTAGGGGTGCTGTGCGGCTGTCTGTGCTCCCGCCTTGAATGTTCCTGTGTATTCAGACAAAGTCTGTTTTTGGTGTGAGTCCTCCTTATTTTCATTCACGTGCAAATAGACCTCAGCGCCCTCAATTGGCTGGGCAAGGAGGAGGGACCACGGAGAGGAGGAAGCCAGGCTGACCGGCTCCTTCCTCTGCTCCTGCTGAGTGCAGAGACTCAGATGCCCACTGGAGACCAGGCTGGGGGACCACCGTGGTAACAAAATCAGGGTCTGTGATAGCTTTTTAAAAATACAAAAGATAATCAGAAGTTTTTACAGAAATGGATTTCTGTTGCACTTCCTTTATTATTTCAAGTACGATGCCTTTATACAACTAAACCCTTAAAATACAAGCTCCTTCAGCTTGGAACGTTTTTATTCTCTCTACAGTGTCAAAACATAATAGCTACTCAATTAAAACCCACTGAGAAAATTAATTTTATTTTTACAATAAGAATTTCTTAAGTCTTCGGAACAGTCTGTGGAAAGAACATTTTCTTCCGAGACTGTGGATGGGTTGTCTGAGCTGGGGTGGTTTAAGCGGGAGGGGAGCATCCATGTGGGGTTAGTATTTGAGGATGACATCCGTAAACCAGCTCTGGCACAATGGAAACTGGGGGAAATGTGACTCCTTCACTTACTGTTTTAGGAAATTATCTGCAGATCTAAACGTCAGGGTGTTCCTGCCCCCTGTTGTGATTTCTCAGGGGACAGAGCCACGTATGTCTCCATATTCCCAGAAATTAGCAAGTGGCCACCCCACTCCACACAACCCATGAATGTTTGTTATCAGATTTAGGTTGTAAACGTGTAAAGGGCACTGTCTGATTTACCTCTGAGTCATCATCATGTGGACTGAGGTTTGTCCACTCAGAAAGCCCTGGGGGACATCTTTAGTCTCTGGTCACCCTGCTGTGTGGTGGGGACCAGGCAGAAACAAGAGCTCTGGAAAACGTCCCAAACTACAAGAACCAAATCTCAGCATGGCCTTGACCTTTCTGTTGTCTACACTGATACTTTACAAAACTCCCCTGGGAGAAAGCTTCGGAGACTCATCTGCCCTCTGCCAACCCAGTGCCGCTGAAGGTCGGTACGGTTGTGGGTGTTTTGCGTGTCAAAAAACAGAGAAGAATGAAACTCTGAGACCTGAATGAGACAAAGAACCCAATTGTTTCTCAGCGAGGCCGCCCCCCAGACCATGTCCTCGCAGTCCCTGTGCAGTCCCTCTGAGCCTCCTGCTGATCCCTGGATATCTCAGCAGGGACACTCAGTTCTGCTGGTGTCTCCCACACCTGTAACCCCTGCCCCAACTTCCCCAGTACTGCCACATCCCTGCCACGTCCAGCCACGTCTCACTCCTTGTTGCTGTGTTCCTCTGTGGTGCAGAAGTCTGGCCACAAGCCCGAGAGTGAGGTGAATTGAGGTCTCCTCCTTGAACATGGGGTGTCCTGTGAAGTGGATGGAGCATCTGCTCACGGGGGCACAGTGAAGGCCGGGCCGATCCATACAACATAGAAGGTGTAGGCGCCTCCATGTCCACACAGTACTGTCTGTAGCTACAGGGTAAGTCACGAAAAGGTGACAGTCACCAAGCTTGTCCCATGTTCCACTGTAGATAGCGTGTTTCTTGGTTGTTTTTTTTTTATCTTATTAGATGATTTGGAATCACATCATCTAGGTACTACCGTGTCTCTATCTATAATCTATCACCCGTGGTCTAGCACCCATCCGTCATCCCTCTCCCTGGCATCCATCATCTGTCTGTCCCTTGTCATTCATCTGTCCTTCCACACATCACTTACAGCTCTTTTTCTCATATATTCTAACCAAGAAGATATGTGTGCCACCACACCCAAATCACAGCGCTAGAAAACTAACACTCTTAGCATGTGCTCCCAGCCTGGGGTCTCGGTGAGCTGTGGTAACCAGAGCAGCAGTAGTGAAGTAGAAATTTATCAGTAACCTGTGGGTCATTACGAAAGTTTTGAGATACACAAAAATCAAGAAACACAAAATCCAGGAGGATGGAAATAAATGAAGCCTTCCCAGCAACACGGTTAAGCTGAGCAAGTTAAAACTTGCACAGGTGAATCGGAAAGGTCCCTCTCAACTGTGTTTCTTAGTAAATAAGGAATCATAACTCGGTCTGTCTCAATACTTTGTAGTGACCCACATAATACTTAGTCGTGTTTCTAAAACTGCAAGTTGATAAAACTTAAATCATACAGTAGATTGAATGTCACATACTATTGAGATGTGTTTGTGATAATAAATTAAAAGTTACATGCGGGAGAAACTTGGTGTGAGCACCAGGCTCTCATGACGAAAGCGTGTTGTCCTCAATCCAGTGTTGCCGAGGAGAAAGCCTCGCGCTTCCCCTGTGCCCTTCTCTTCTCTCAGAGCTGAGCTTTTAACATCTCCCAAGACATCTTCACCCATGTCTCTCCGAAAGGTTATTTTCTTGTATCAGAGTTTTTACCACGAATATCAAAAGATGCATGTGTGACTGAGAACATTCAAATTTTAGATGTGAGTGTAGCAATGCCATCTCCCGCGCTGGCAGTGAGCTGCTCCCCACGCCTCTCTGGCGCTGCCCCGGGAGAGCCATTTCTCACTGCACAGTAGCGAGTTTTTATTTTCTGGTCCTCCAGACTCACAGTGTTCCTTATATGACTCTGAAGCGATGGGCCGTGATTTGTGCTGATGTATTTTTGCAAGAAGGAATTTTAGTCGGGGTTTGTGTCCCCACCCATGTGAGGTGTCTAAATACCACCCTGCCTAAGAATGTAGCCTATTTACATCAGAGGCAAAAGCGCACTAACCAACACTCATGAAGTTGGATGTAGTTACCCGAGCTCACAGGTGAACACAGCTCCAGGCAGAACACACCTTGAAGACCCCTGTGGCAGAGACAGCCCTTCAGTGTCAGCAGCGAGAATAGTGTGGACAGTCAAGGGTAACTGGGCAACAACATGGCCAGTGAGCAAACTGACCACTTGGCCCTCGGGCAGCATGAACTGGAAACTAATACGGTGCATTCACGGAGCGCTTACCCCGTCCTGAGAGCTTAACCTGGGGTGCCTCAGTTAACGCTCTGATGACACTGTGGGGTGATGGCACCCTCCCCTTAACTTCACAGGAACAGCCACCGAGACGTGGCCAGGCTGAGACACACACACACCTGCTTTTAGTTCTGGCCACATCTTTCCAACTGCAAGTTCCCACGATTCCTCTCCGCTGAGCTGCCTTATCTATAGCAAATACCAGGGGTTGAACTATGAACTTGTGAGAAGCTGCACCTTCATGCCAGGCGTGCAGCTTCGGTTTAGCTTGAGTCCCCTTTAAAGGCTCCATCCCCAGATATGGACACATTCTGAGATCCTCTAGATTAAGCCCATGAGGTCTGAGGGTGACACCATTCAGCCCATCACAGATAGGATCCCACAATTCCGGCCCTTTGGGAGACCTGTACTGAAAACCAGGGTATCTGTACCTTTCCCCAGTAACATTTTCTCTACTCTAATGAGGACCAGAAAATTTTAAAATTCCTTTTTTATCACTGTAATACCACTGCTAGGTAAACCATCTTATCTTCAGGGGCTAAGAAATGCACACAGAATGAACTGATTAAATAGGGTGCAGAAAGTGTTTCTGGATGACTTTGCCATGTGGTACGGTCCAGAGGACAGCTAAACGTGTGGGAGGACAGGACAGCTAAACGTGTGGGAGGACAGGACAGCTAAACGTGTGGGAATTTTGCCTCATTCTCCCTTTGGTTCCCCCTCTCCTGGCCCCTCTGAAGTTGCCTCTTTCTGGGTAGAAGTAGTGGGAATGATGACCATTCTCAGAAGGGCTTCCAACCACAAGGTCAGTGGTAGGAGGGTAATTTTCACCTCCCACTAGCAGGTCTTTCTCCAGCTTGAGCAGAGCCGGGCATACGCCTTTCTCATAGGGAGGCAAAGAGGGCCCCACAGATCACTAACAACATGGGCCCCTTGTGGGTGGAGTGTAAGGCCAGGGGATGTAAGTGGCAGCAACAGAAACCACACAGGGAAGGGACCTGACTCAGACCTGGGTCCCTGAGCACCAGGCAGACGTTTTTGGCTTAAGAAGGGCCCATCACCCCAGCAGGGGATTGAACAGGCAGGTGGGACTTCCAGTGTGGGGGAGTAGGTGTGTTCTCCAGGGAGTGCCGAGTTAATTACCACTTATAAGAGATTCCTCTGGAAGCCTCTCCAGATTGCTGTAAAACCAATCGGGGGCCTAATGCACAAGGGCCTTAGAGGGAGAGTGTCTTGTGCCTCTGTCCAGGAAGGTGCTGAGCAGAACCACCCCAGTTCAGTGTCTTAGCGTGTATGTGTGTGCGTGTGTGTGCACCTGTGTGTGTACGCCTGTGTGTTCCTGTGTCTGTGCATGTGTGTGTGCCTGTGCATGTGTGTATGAGTCTGTGTACACCTGTGTGTGTAGGCCTGTGTGTTCCTGTGTCTCTGTGTGTGTGTGTGTGCATATACGTGTGTGTATGAGTCTGTGTGAATGTGTCTGTGTGTGTGCGTGCATATACATGTGTGTATGAGTCTTTGTGAATGTGTCTGTGTACACCTGTGTGTGTCTGTGTGTGTGTGCCTGTGTCTTTATGTGCCTCTGTGTGTGTCTTTGTGTGCCTGTGTATTCATGCATCTCTGTGTGTCTGTATGTGTGTCTCTGTGTGCCTGCATGTGCACCTGTGTGCAGGTGAGTGAACATACATCTATACGCACATTGTCTGGGTTCTCACTTGCCAAAGTAGCATCGGTAATAAAACTATCTAATTTGAATATTATATATTTGAAACCTGAGAGGCTGTTGGAGTAAACTCAAACATTCTTCATTTCTCATATAGTCTATGTACATAGAATTGTAAAATAATTATTAATTACAGTACAAGGTAAAAAAATATTTAAGAAATATAATGAACTAAGATCAGAGGTGAGGATATTTCAAATTTAATTTCTAAAAAAATAGAAAAAAGAAAATCAATAAGCTATAAAGACATAAATCACACACACTCACACATGCACACGTAGCAGCCCCGTGCACAGGAAGGTGATCTAGGTGAGCTCCTGGTCGTCACATTCAAATTAGTTAATATTCTGCAATGAAGATAAATACACAAAGCCGTATTATTCATTCAGCAAAACCCTGGAACCAAATGCGAATATTGTGAAGTGTATTCGTCAGATGTACATGTCCCTACAGGTCACCCTGGAAACACCCGTGTGCCCCATGTGTGTCTGTGTGTTTGCCCACTGGATATTCTCCATCCACTTTCGTGCGTAAACATCAAGTTTAATGCTCCAATTTCCTAGATTAAGCTGGTTCAGATTTTATGCTGGCAAAACAAAGTCAAAATCAAATTGAACCCACAGGTAAACATATATATTCTATTTTAAATTCAGTGAGTAAATGAACGAAAAGTAGATTACAGAAATAGATTTGGAAGCAGAATAGTCAAACAGGATATTCCAACTCACTGCATCGTGACTGATCTTTGAAGTGTCAACTTAAAATAAAAATGAAATAACTGAGAGCCTCCTAAGAAGACCCACTGTGCTCCCACAATGTAACAAAGGGCTATTTACCACTAAATAGTGTGTGTGCAACTCCACTGCACACAAATTGCCGAAAACAGCTCTTCCCATCTGTTCAAAATCTTATTTATAAAGTCGTTTTACATAAACATTCACAGGTAGGATTTCTGGGCTTTAAAAAGTTCTTAGTAAGCAAATCACCAATTCCTGTTGTTGCTTTATTTATGGTGGGCACAGGGACACCAATTCCCGATCACCAGACGTGGCTTCGAGGCTCCCTCTGGCCCCTAGACTTAGAGGAGGATGGAGACAGAGACAGAGGAGACTGCTCTAGGGCCCTGCTCGGGGCGGCTGTGCAGACCCAGAGCTGGGACCAGAAGAAGGTGAGGGTTGGTGGAAGCTCAGATGGCACAGCCTGAGACCCAGCTCTCAGCCCAGCAGGGACATTCGTCATTTCAGCAACACTGCAGGCTGTACTCGGTGTATGCACAGTCTGCATACCTACCTGGCTTAAGTGGCCTTTTGTGAACTTCTCTGCCGGTGTACTAATAATGCATAGAATTACGGCAGCGCCTGTGACTCAAGGAGGAGGGCGGCGGCCCCATATACTAGGGGTGGCAGATTCAAACCCACCTTGGCCAAAAACTGCAAAAAATAAAATAAAATAGAATTACTTATGCATAAAATGCCTCCATATGTAAAGTCCCAGCTGACTTGGAACAGACATAGTTTATAATCTGCCTCAAACCACGCGTGGGTGTGTGTGCGCACCTGTGTCTTTGCACCCCACATGAGTATGCATGCAGAGAACCAGGTTATTTAGTATGAATGTAATCTTTCTGGATGGAAACCACATGCACGAATTTAGAGAGTGTGCTGATAGTGAGTTTGTGTCTTTAATGCCTCTTTTTGATACCTGTTCTTTCTGAATTACTTTATATCAATGTCATCATTTACCTTAAAACACAAAGTAAGATGTCACCTTTTGTGATATTTTGGTTCATTTCCTTTTCATTATTGCCTTATGTTTTAAAAAGCGACTTTAATTTTTTTTTTTAAGACAGAGTTTCACTCTGTGGTCCTCAGTAGAGTGCTGTGGGGTCACAGCTCACAGCAACCTCAAATTCTTGGTCTCAAGTGATCCTCCTGCTCAGCCTTGAGAGTAGCTGGGACTGCAGGCGCCATAGTGTGTGGCTAGTTTTAGAGATCAGGTCTTACTCTGGTTCAGGCTGATCTTTTCACCAAACGTGGGGAGCCCCCAGACCACACACACATGCCCTGCTCTTCTCTGAGCTCGAAGACCCCTATGGGTGAACAAGGCTCAGCCCCATCCTGAGAGTGTGGGTCAGAGCCTGTGGGCCCCCTAAGATGCTCTGTGGGCATCTCCTGCCATGTCCCTCACCATGTCCCACAAACACGCCCTCCCTATATCCCCCCTCAGGGTCATGGGGCAGGAGCAAGAGCCACTCAATTTTGCTGAGAACCCCAACCGGGGACTCCCACAGAGGCACCTACACACAGACACACGTGCGCAATAGGGCCAGGAGGACACTGGGGACAGAGCTGGGGTGAGACTTGTCCCCCAGGCTGTCCCCAGTCAGCAGTGACCGCAGTTGTCCAGTACACAAGGAGGAGGGCCTTGTGTACACAGCGGCAGTCCAGATGGTCCAGGTGCTACTGGGGCAGGGCAGGGGCACAGTGTGAGGACCTCAGCCCCGAGGACTGTCCCAGGCTGTTATTCACGTTAAGTTTTCTTTTCCTTTAATCACCAGTTTGTTGTCATGGTCATGTTTGAGGGCTCCTCCCTCCCTCCACCTTCCTCCTCTGTTAACAAACATTCTTCTACTTATGGGGTGGCGGTTCTCATCCCCATCAAAATGCAACATCCCTTAAAAGATGTTAAATGGTTTGGGGGGAGGATTAAAATCATCAACCGTCTCACACATGACAGACTGGATCATCCTGGGGCAGAAGCTGAGACAGGGACAACATCAGGATGATTTCCACTGAACCGAGGGGGCCCCACCGCACCCCGACGCACCGGGGTGCTCAGCTGCCCCCGGCCCCAGGGTGGCTGTGCATGTCCCTCAGCAACTGAGACAAAGGACTACACCCCACACGGATGGGGGGTGTTTCTCTGAGAAGAGAGAAAATTTTCTCTGAGCAATGGGCCTATCTGTGTCCACAAAAAGGGAGGGGTATAGAGATTAAAAAAAAAGACGGAAAGAACATCAGCGCCCAGCGCCACCAACCCCGTGAGAGGCAGAGGGAGCACAGCCTGGTGAACCAGCGCTTGTGAGGCCTCCTTCTCTGTCTTGTAAGAAGAGGGAGCAGCTGTGACGGGAATAGGAGTGTGTGTGACGAACGCTCTCAGGCCGTCTAGGAGTGCTCTGCTCCTGTTCACCACTGAACTTAAAAGGCTTGCATATGCTTTGTTATTCAGGGTACTGTGAATTTGGGGGGTATTTTCTTTCTCTTTTTATGTCAGATTAATATGAGGGTACAAAGGATTAGGTCACAGGGGGTTATTTTCTAGAATTTTCACTGGCAGACATTCTCTGAGCAGCCCTTTGTATTTATGATGGGTGTGTCCTCAGGGATGCAGAGTCTAAACCCGCCTGCACTTCTGTGGCACGCCTTTGCTCCTGTGGAATAGTGTTAGGGTAAAATTTCCCGATGGATTTCTGTGCAAGATGTATTTGTTAAAAAATAAATTACGAAGTTTGGGGTATTTTGACTTACATAAATTTAGCAGGTTGATTTGCTGTAAGACTTCTCAAAGTTAGTGTATATTAAAAATTACCAAGGAAAATAGACACACACTTTATTTTCCAAACTTATTTCAACCTTTAACAACATTTTGGGGGGAGGAATGATACATTAACGTCTCCCTTAATGTTGGCATTAAACGAATCACATTTAGGAAATGCTTAAATAATTAGTAACAGCAAAAACCTTCACTGGCGGCTTTACAGTGGAATTGGCCTCTATGTCACGGGCTGTGATTCCAGTCTGTGTGGACTGTCTCCGTCCTTCCTGAGGCTACACTGTCCTCAGATCCTTTAATGCTGTCCTCTCCTGGCACTGGTTTATTGGACAGATGTTTAGCAGATGTGGTGCTCACTTTCCAGTGCTCAGAATCTGAACCACCTTCCCACCTGGGCCTGGCAGCTTATTCCTAGGCCTCAGGCAGGTGAGCAGGACTGGACACACCACTGGGCCCAGCAGTGGGCACTCACTGCAGCCTCACTCTCTGTCATCCAGGGAGGGTGTCCAGAGCTTGCTCCCAGTAGCTGGGGAGACAGGAGAGCAGCAATGCTGTGCCATCAGCCTCACTGGGCTGCACCACAGCTCTGGAAACTTCCAGAGCCTCCTCACAGCTGGGCTGCACCAGGTCTCTGCCCACTCGGAAGTCTCCTGGGCACTCGTGATGCGCTCTGTGCTCTAGCCTGATGGTTTTTCTCATCTGTTGGCACATAGGGACTAGCACATGATGTTCTTCTCGGGACATCATTAAAGTGTAAGGCCAGGCATGGAAAGCACACCCCTGGGGAGTCGTGTGGGGTCAGCAAGGCACCTGTCAGCTGAGCGATTTTACTCTAAAAACGCCAAACAGCATCCTTCAAGAGAAAGTTCCGTCTGTGCTTCAGGACGTTTACACACTGCTGACACACTAGATCTTTGGGGCCAATTGTTATGCACGTTATTTTTTGAGACAGAGTCTCACTCTGTCACCCTGGATAGAGTGGTGTGATGGCATCATAGCTCACAGCAACCTCAAACTGTTGGGCTCAGGTGATCCTCTTGCCTCAGCCTCCCAACTAGCTGGGACTACAGGCACTCACCTTGACACCCAGCTACTTTTCTAGTTTTAGTAGAGTTGGGTCTCACTGTTGCTCAGGCTGGTCTCAAACTCCTGAGCTAAAGCAACCCACCCACCTCAGCCTCCCAGAGTGCTGGGATTACAGGTGTGAGCCACTAAGCCCAGACAATTATCAACAGTTTTAAAATCACATTTAATATTAAAAGGTCTCAAAAGTTCCTCAGTTCATCAAGATATATTATTCATAAAACAGAAAATAATAAAAAATGCATAGAGTGGTTTTTGTTTTAAAACCCTATTTACTTTCAAAAAGAAGTTTGGACAGCTATCCTAAGAGGCATCAGTAGAGAGGAAAGCTTTGTGAATGAAAATTCTGGGTGAATGGGAAGATATGGGGATCATATGCTTGCTGCGTCTAAGCGCATCAGATTAAAGGGCTTCCCAGTGACCAGGGCAAAAAGGGAAATAGTTGGAGGCATCTCCTTCCTCATCAAAACAATCAGACCAGGGTGTTAAACCACAGGAAGAACAAAAATCATATTATTTGACTTGGGCAAGAAGGAAAGAAAATACACCTCCTTGCCTATTATGGTTATAAAAGAACCTCATTGAGGCTGCAGTGGAGCGGCTGGTTTATACCAGGCTGGTTCTGATGGGCTCCCGGGGCATCTGCTGTGCAGTGTCTCTGGGCGGCTGAGGCAGCACCAAGCCTGGCGGGGTCACTGGGGTTGCTCAGGCTGGTGAGGGTGCCTGGGACCACAGGGCAGGAGTTAACCTTCATCCTCTCTGCACGGAGGGGCGAATGAAAGACAAACTGTAGGAAAGGAGGTCAGGCCAGACGTCGCCACTCGGGCTAAATGCTGAGGACTGTTTTGACAGTCTGCTGTGCAGACCTGGGCCCTGATAGGGAGCAAAGGCTTGCCCAGAGTAAGGCTGGACTGGTGAATTAAAGGCCCCTACTCTGGTTCTCAATAAATGAAACCAAGATTAACTATTAGCCTTTAAAAAAAAAATTCTGCCTAAATTCTGTTTGCCTGTTATGCACAATCTATATTAAGACGCTCATGCCTAGTTTACATGGGGCTTCAGGACGCCAGCTGTAAACTCAGTCAAAACCTTCAGCTGCCCCACCCAGTGCAAAATTTACCCAGGGCGTGAACTCTAATCCCTTCAAATCCTGGCTTCTGATTTGTGTCTAGAAACTGCTTAAATGTCTGAGGTTTTTTGCTTGTTAGTTTTTACCACCCATCTAGCCCAAGTACCTTCCTCTGCTTAAATTCCCTATACACACTGTCCTAATTCTGGTCAAATAGTTTCAAAGCAATGAAACATATTTTAATTGAAATCACACTTAGGGACTCCTTATGCAAACAAACAACTAAGCTTTGCAAACGTGTTCTGCAAACCTAGGGATTTGTGCCCTGTCACCCTGGTCCACTGTGTTGCAGGAAGTTTGTACAGTGTGCACCATCTGAGCTCTGCACATCTTCAAGGATGCAAATTAATCTAACACATCAGTGTTTAGCCGGAAAATGGCTTCTTCTCTGTGTGGTCCCATGGGGTCTGGCAAGCGGCGCTGCCCGCAGTGGGCATCCAGTCCACACATGCCCATTGATTTCTGACCCTTCTGTTTGAATCACAGGCCTCTGCACCCAAGATGCCGAGGTTGACTGTGGGAAGATGAGTTAAATTGGGCTTTCTCATCTGAAGGCCACGAGGTGCCTGATTGTTTTGAAAAGCTGTGATTAAGCCAGCAGGTGCCATGTGTCCCTGAGTAATCACCATTAGCGTCTACTTTGGAGCCACTGTGTTCTGGCTGCTATATGAGCCCCCAGGATCCTCACCTGTAGGGAAAGGAAGCTTCTCGTGTGGCTCACCTGCCCCCATGAACTGGATAAGGCAGGTGTCCCCGTGACTGCCTGCTGGCCAGGATACATCACAGCGACCTCAGTTCCTCGGGTCTTTACCTGTTCATCCAAATCCCATTTGGACCTTTTCTGCCCAACCTTTGGCACTACATTGGCCTATGGTCTTTTCCTATTTCTTTTTGACCAAATAAACATATGTTGTGGCCTTAGAAATTCTCTTTAAAACCCTCTAGAAACCACCTGAGAAATCCCTGCCACGTGTTCCTCCCTCTCCAGCTCTGCCTTTGCATTTATAGAGAAACAGGTCTTTCCCTCCCCCTCCACTAAGCCCCCACCCTGCTCAGCCTGCCCTGTCCTCAGAGCTCCGTGGCCTGGCGTGGGTTCCTCCCCTCACTCCCCACATGACCAGGATGGTCCTATATCTCTGCAGTGGGTGCTGGTCAGGGGCACTGAGCTGTCCACCCTGAGGTGGACACTTCAGGGAAGAAAGGCCACTATGAGGCTGCTTGACCCTTGCCAGCCTCCCTGGGCATCTGGGACCCACAGTGCACAGGGCGGTCTGTGCAGGGGCCTATGGCCTAGGGCTCCGTCCTCCCGTCTCCTGACATTGGGCCCTTAGTCTCCCACTGATATCCCAGAACCCACACTGGCCACTGTTGAGCAAGAGATCCCCCTGTTCTCTTCAGAGCTGGGCCCTCCCTGAGCCCCCTCCTGAGAGTAGACGGTGTCCAGTTTGCCCCCTCCTGAGAGTAGACAGTGGGTTCATTCTCGCTCCTCCTGCTGGGAGACAGCACCCCACTTATAGACCAGAAGGGCTCAGTCACTCTCTGGGCAGAGCCCCCACAGCTCCCAGATGGCATGGGGTGGGCTTGGGCTATGGTGGACCAGCCATAGTTAGCCTGTGTCTGGGGGCCTGGTGAGCCTGGGACCCTGAACACGCCCTGAGAGTTTGCAGGGATGGGGCGACACACATTCCCATGTCTTCTCCCAGGAGCGGACCCCTCG
This sequence comes from Otolemur garnettii, assembly GCF_000181295.1. NCBI lineage: Eukaryota > Metazoa > Chordata > Mammalia > Primates > Galagidae > Otolemur > Otolemur garnettii. Next base: position 26,884,707 of record NW_003852414.1, read on the forward strand.
GTGTGGGTGGGTCTGACCCTCAGTGCTGCCAGGCATCCATGGGAACCCCTCATGGAATGTGGAACCCCCACCCCATGCAGGTCTGGACAGCCTACATGGTGTGAGGAGAGGAGCTGAGGCCCCACATGGCCTTTCCCACCAGCGAAGACACAGCTGCAGGGAGACATCCGGAGTCCCAGGGGCCAAGAGGACCTCCATGGCTGAGCCCCCAGTGCCCCGAGCAGCCCTCCCAGTGTTGCCCAGTGGCTCCATCTCTCCACTCCCCCAAGGGTGGTGTGAATGAGGGGCAGGGAATGGCCTTGGGCAGCAAAGGCACCCTGACCCCCGTGTGAGGTGGGCGTCCCCATCCTGAGTGCTCCAACGCATCCTCTCTGCACCTGTGTCCTGTTCACAGCTACGAGGCTCATGGGATCAGCCTCAAGCCCAGGAGACTCACGTCACTCTGATGTGATCCATCGTATTTCCTCCAACTTCCTGGGGGGAGGGTTGCAACTGTCAAAGACTCACCATGCCCCCGGCCTCCAAAGCTGTGTCACAGGCTCGGGGACCTTCCAGACACTCAGGACTCGTTAGTGGGATTCGGGAATGATGAGGGGAGAAAGGAAGATGAATTAGAAATTCAATTAAATACTCGTCTGAGTATAAAGAAAAATAGGCTCTGCAGGCATGCGGCAAACTAATAGCCAGTGTGAATCGTTAGCGGCGAGGACACAGGCGGCCCTGGACAGGCCACACCTCGGCCGCACCTTCTACTGAGCTGTGAGCCTGGGGCCGGGTGTGGGGGTTCAGGACACACCGTCCTCCACGAGCTCCGAGCTGGTCAGGGGAAAGGTTACTAGCCCTGGGAGCGGACTGTTCTCACATGTAAAATGACCAGGGAAGGAAATAGCAGCAACTTCTCAAATTAGCATAATTAGTAATTATCTCTTAATAGCCCCACTTGGCTTTAGAGACTTGGCACTTGAAATTCTGCTTAAAGTTCAGTGAGGAAAAACAAATTTCACGCTGAAATGTCTCAATAACACCGCTGAGCTACCGAGGTGAAGGCAAGGCCAGGGACATATGGGTACTTCAGCTCTTCCTCGTAAGAGCAGGGCCTGTGATCACACAGATTTTGACAGAAAACACCAAAAAGCATCATTGGAACCCTCCCTAGTCTCCCTTTCCTGCTCCCTTTGAAGATACTTTCAGAATTGTTTCTGCCTCAGAAGCCCAAGTCACTATCTATGCCGCGGGTCATTCTTCTAATGAAGCGTAATCGGGCTTCACTTAGATCAAAAGCATGTCCAAAATAAAGGTAATGTGAACAAGAAAAAAAGAAAAACCACCATCCTTGTCATCAGCTGCTAACAAACCTTGCACAAATCTTGCTGTCTACTAATTGGAATTCAAATCCAAATAAGATTCCCAAAGAAGTTAGAGTCTGTGGCAAGAAAATGGATTCTAATTTTTATGAAGATGTGCTTGGCAGGACGCAGAGAGGACACATTTACGACGTCACGAGACTACTCAGCATTTCCCTTTGGGTGAGGAAGACTTTGCACCTATCAAAGCAAACTTTCCTATGACCTGGTCCGGCGGTGTGCACACCGTAACAATCTGCAGAAAGCCTGAGCAGCCCCTGGCCAGGCAGCGCAGTGGGTCAAAAGGACCAGAAGCAGCTCTCCGCTTAGCAACTTCTGTGCAAAAGCTCTGCACAGGAGTGAGAGACCCCACAGAGCGTGGCTCTTAGACCAGCGGTGAGGACAGAGGGTGAGGCGGTCCCAGGTGCTCAGCCCTCTGTGTTTGCTGTGTCCCACTTGGTTCCCTGCTCCGTCCATGGTCATGTACCTCTCTGGCCCTTCCCACACCCACACCCATCCCTGATTTGCCCTCGTGTGCCTCGAAAGCTCCACACAGGGTGTGAGTCTAGAAAGAGGAAGAAAGGGATGACCCAGTATCTGGGGGGCACTGGGGTGCAGGAGGGCTTCCGCATGTGTGTTCCCACCAGGTCCAGTCAGCCAGGAGGCAGATGCTACACAGTAAGACCTCTGTGAGGTGACAGCTGTGACAGACTGGTCATACAGAGGAGGTCGGCACGAGGAGCCAGGCCTCCTGTACTGACACCCACATGTGGTGCATGTCCAGCCTGTGAGAACCAGGTCACTATGGGAAGGGGGTCAGCTATGAAGGTTCTACTGTATTTTCATTTAGCAGAAAGAATACTCGTGCCCTAAAATGGCATCAACGATGACAAAACAGGACTTGAACCTGAACATGTCCCAGAGCTCATGACGTTTCTTGAAAGTACTTCTCATAATAACTAAGTAAATGACATAAAGTCTATGTTAACCAGCTTGATGAAAGTATTTCAAATTGTATATGAAAACACTACACTGTACCCCATGTTTGCATTAATGTATACAGCTATCATTTAATAAAAAAATATATATATATATTGATAAGGAAAAGGTTAAATCTTGAGCATCAGCAAAAATCACAATAGAGAACAAATGGTTAGAAATATTTCATCATTTTGAAACAAACCATGTTCCATACAATAATGCACTAAAAATTGTGGGATACACGCTGTCCTTACCAGGAACTAATGCTGCGACTGAATGCATTTTTTCTACAGTAAATAAAGTGTGGACATCAGAAATATCAAAAAAAAAAAAAAGAAAGAAAGAAAGGAAAAGAAAGTACTTCTAACAACGCTTGCTGCCTTGAACAAATGAGTCTTCTTCCTGGCAGGGCCAGCACAGCACCCAGCCACAGGGCCCCGACTGGGGAAACTGAGCCTTCCACTCCTCTTGATGGGAGAGGCACACATTCAGGCAGGGCTGGTCTCTCTCCTCACAGCCTTGATCCACACGCTGTTTCACCGCCTTTCAGGGGCAGACTGTGCTTTGCAGACCACAGGGTATCTGCCATGGTTAAACTGCAAGCTGGTGGCCTGGCCCTCTAACTTATTCATGCCTTCTAACTTCCCTAGTTCACTTCTAACGCAAGCATCCTCCCTCAGTTTCTGAGATCTTCCTCTTTCTCCAGGCCCCGTGTGGTGTCCAGGTAACTTAGAATCTCTGCTCTGGAGAAACTGAAGTGCCAGGGACAGAGGACAGCCCACTCTGCCCAGAGTGCCAGACAGACCTGCTGCCTGCAGGGCCCACACCCCAGCTGGGTGGTATCTGCCTCTGTGAGCAGCAGGCAGTGGGCACCTGTGCCAGAGACTCCTGTGTGCTGTGCTGCAGCGCTCATAGGACCCTAACGGCTTTTAGTGCAGTGTGTTCTGAGAGCCCCTTGAATCCCCCCACCTGTCAGGAGGCACCTCCAGTGTGTGGAGCAGCCTGGTCCCCACCAGAGGTGGAAAATAAATCATGGAATAGCCTGAGCACTGCTGCACAGAGAAGGCAGAGCTTTACCCCACGTCCAGGCTGCTGTGCCAAAGTCTGTTTAGTTTCTGACCAGAGGAGACGACCAGATTTCTATTTAACTCCAAGTAAGCCACCCCACGCCCACCACAGCACCTCTGCTAGCTGTGACTGACGTGTAGCTGGCCTGGCACTGCCCATTAGCAGGTGGGCCACAACTGAGTGTCCCACACTCCCCACTTACCTGCCAGGGCACTGGGATAATTTTCAAACACCATCCCGATGAAATATTATAACAAACTTAAATTCCCAAATCAGGACATTCCAAAGGCTGAAGGAAACAGTATTACGAAGCTGGATCCAAAGCTGATATGGAAAAAAGGTGTGGTTCTGACAAGGAGACTGCAGCAGTAAGCAAGCCACAGGTCCGAAGCTTAAAACAGGCATCGCAGGGTGACGGCAATGCTGACGGGGGAGAGAATTCTGGACAACGGGGCCAGTGAGAAGTTGAAGAATCACTTTGATGAAAATATTTCAAATTGTATATGAAAACACCACACTGTACCCCATGGTTGCATGAATGTACACAGCTATGATTTAATTAAAAAAAATTCAAAAAAAAAAAAAGAATCATAGTGCACATCTATTTCTCCTTCCCCACTCGAGTGTTCCCTCCACCACCTCCGACGAGGTGGATTGAAACTGGGACAATAAGAGCAGCTTGTGTGGGAAGGTTGAGAGCAGATTGGGGTCATGAGTGCTGAACTGTGAAATTGTCCAGGAACCTGGGAAACCTTGAGAAGGAATCTCCAAAAAAGGAGCCCTGGGAGAGAGGCGCGACTTCGGAAATGGTGTTTATCATGATGGGAATAATTTTGCTACACATTTGATGAAATGTTTCAAATGCTCACTGTTTTCTATTGAACATAGTCTGTTCTTTATTCTGGATTAGGCAGGTGGAGAGAAGGGCGTGTGCAGCTGTGTCAGGAGGCATGGGGGGACATCGTGTCCCACAAGCACCACTGTCTGCCACTTTCCATTGTGCTTTCTCAGGAGAGGATGTGACATTTTTGTCCTATAAGCAATCTCCTGTTAAATTCTCAGTACCATGGTGAGTGTTCTCTTTCTGATTAGTAAGTCAATGTGTGTTTATTTGAGATTTTTCACCTCACACTCAGGAAAAATATAATATCTAAGAAGGCAGACTTCAAACTCTTTAAATTATTTCAGAAAGCTGTACAGTCTTATGCTTTATATAGTCTAGAGTCCGGGCCCTCCTTTCGTTGAAAAATTGGACCATTTTACTTTGAAATAAAAATACTTGGAGAGACCAGCTTACAGTTTGGGAGACCAAGGTGGGAAGATTGCTTGAAGCCAAGAGTTCAGACCAGCCTGGTCAACATAACAAGACCCATCTCTACAAAATATGCAACAATAACTGGGCATGGTGGTGGGGAGGCCGAGGTGGGAAGATTCCAGGCTTGAGCCCTGGAATTGGAGATTGCAGTGAGCTATGACCCAGTCACTGCACTTCAGCCGGGGCAGAAAACAAAACCCTACATCTGTGTCCCAAATGTAACTGCAATATTCAATATATACCGCTAACAAAAGATAAATACAAGTCATGTTTGAGAACCTCTTGTAATTACAGAAGTCAAATGTGACTTGAGCATTATAATTTTAATATAGCTTTTCCTTTTCTTAAAATGTGTGTACATATTTTGGCAACCGTGTGTGTGTGTGTGTGTGTGTGTGTGTGCATGCACGTTCAGTGGAATCAAAAGGAACTGAAAATATTCTTCTGGAACACCGTTTGGATTTAATTTCTTGAGAAGGAGTGAGCACAGCATGAAATGTGCTCCCTGCACACGTAGATTACCCCTGCGCTGTCTTCTCCTGCTTCAGAACATGGGCGTGCCCACAGGAGCAGGAATTTGACCTGTGGGGACATCACCTCTTCTGCTCCCAGCTCACCTGTCGCTGTTCCCCAGTTCTCTTTGTATCCGTTTCTTGTCATTTCTTATTCCGTGGAATTTTCTGCTTCTGAGTGGCAGACACCATGGCATGAGCGATGTCAATAAGCCCACCTGTGACATTAGTCAACAGCTCTATTCAGGAGGGTAAAGTGCCTTCTGTGCTCCCACCACAGGCTGAGAAAACACTGCATTTTAGCAGACAAAGTAAATTAGAGTGCCTGGTGGAGTCTATATCTCTCTCTTTTTATCTAATAAAAGCAGGTCAGTGTTTGATGCTGCTCATATTAGGGCCATTCACGTCAGCTCCGCTAATAAAAGCTAATGGCTGGTTAAGCATTCGTGTGGCTGGAACCTCAGGCAAAGAATAAAAAACAAGAAGATAAAATGGCAAATGTGAAACAGGCATTAAACCACTGGAATTCACCCATGAAGTGCTGTGTGGCTTTCTGATCCTAGAATATCTATGGAAGAAGTTTTTAAGAGGAAACAAAATTTGATATCCAAATTCAAAAAGCTTCCCAATAAACTGGGTTTTACAACCTCTCATGGTCCCTTCAGCTCACTCTACACAGATATGAAAGAGAAAGAGGTGTTGGCCAGGACCTTCAAAACAGCACAGTGTTGAGAGGCTTCTGATGTGTCTGTCTTTGTAAGAGGGGCTTCATAAATATGGTAGAGAAAAATTAAAAGACTGATTTGCCCCTATTGCCACACCCTGCATTAGGGGACAGTTATGTCTGGGAATTTTAGTTTAATCGTATTGTATACAAACACCTCTTTAAACGATCTCACTCTCTGGGCTACTGAACCTCCTGCTGATATCCTGAAAAGCTCCCTGCCCTTCCTGCTCCTCTGCAAGCCCCTCCTTGGGCAGCTGCTGGCAGCTGATGGCACCACAGCCTCTCCTGCCCCATCTGCCCCCTGACACTGCCACCCTGGGCTTCATGCAGCACTAAGGCACGTGGTCCAGTCCCCCCTCTGCAGCCCCCACCAAGCCACGTCCCACCACATCCATCCCAACAGTAACTCCTGCAAACCATGCCGCCTCCCCCAGACCCAGAGTCAGCACAGAAGTCACAGGTGTGACACAGACTTCAGCTCTCCCTTCCCTCAGCAAAGCACAGCCACCCTGTGTCACCTGCCTATGACCTCCGACAGCTGCTTCATTAGCTGGAGCCAGAGGTCAGGTCAAAACCATTCTGAGGCTGCAGAAGTTTAGAAAATGTGAAGAAATGCAATTTCAATTAAGTAATAGAAAGCTCAGTCTCAATTTGTCTCTCTGTTTTTTAATGAAATTATGGGATTTCAGGTATAATGTTTTTCATGCAAATGGAAAAAATTCAAAAGGATTTCTGGAAGGCCTTCGCCAATGGATCTGGGCTCCTGGGCTCAGCATCTGTGAACCCCAGGGCCTGGTGGCACCCCGAGCCTACACCCCTCCCCACCTTCTTCCCACTCAGGACTCCCTGGCAGGCTCCCCAACAGGAACGTAGAGGTCGTCAGGGCCCAGGGGTCTGCAGACGCCCTGTTCTCAGTAGACCCACCCAGTAACAGCTTCACCTGTGTTCAGTTGCTCTTTTCATTCTGTGCTTCCAGCTTCTCTGAAGATGTATCAATATTTTCTTTCCCTTAATAATATCAAGGACCCTAAATGATCCCAACCCACTTTGCAGGTATCTCTCATAAAACAGAGAGTAGATACATCAATTAACCCCATCTACAGATGAGAAAACTGGGGTGCAGGGACTTTAGTAATTGCCTCATGGCCAACATGAATAAGTATAGAGTTGGCAGGTGAACCCACAAGAGAAGCTGTATTCCACTCAGTACACCAAACATTATGCTGATTAGGTACTATCTGGGCTTTAATCTGTTTTCTCTACATGAGATGTTCACAGCAAATAACAGAAAAAGTCAAATCCACACTGAAAGTTGAATAAAATTATTGAACCTGACTTAACAAAACTCATCAAACATGTCCATGTGCTCTGTAAACCCACACACACATTCAGCATGGGCTAGAATGAGTCTCGCTCACTCCCAGTAATCACAGCGTGGAGGGGGCTTGTCCTTCTCACTCTCCCCCAGTGATCAGGGCATGGTGTGGGCTGGACCTTCTCACTCACCCCCAGTGATCAGGGCATGGTGTGGACTGGGCCTTCTCACTCACCCCCACTGATCAGGGCGTGGAGTGGGCTGGACCTTCTCACTCACCCCCACTGATCAGGGCATGGAGTGGGCTGGACCTTCTCACTCACCCCTGGTGATCAGGACGTGGAGGGGGTCATCCTTCTCACTCTCCCCCAGTGATCAGGGCGTGGAGTGGGCTGGACCTTCTCATTCACTCCCAGTGATCACAGCATGGAGGGGGCTGGACCTTCTCACTCACCCCCAGTGATCAGGGCATGGAGTGGGCTGGACCTTCTCACTCACCCCCAGTGATCAGGGCATGGTGTGGGCTGGACCTTCTCACTCACCCCTGGTGATCAGGACGTGGAGGGGGTCATCCTTCTTACTCACCCCGAGTGATCAGGGCATGGTCTGGGCTGGACCTTCTCACTCACCCCCAGTGATCAGGGCGTGGAGTGGGCTGGACCTTCTCACTCACCCCCAGTGATCAGGGCGTGGAGTGGGCTGGACCTTCTCATTCACTCCCAGTGATCAGGGCTTGGAGTTGGCTCAACTTTAAGTGAGCTGGGTGTGGTGTGGACTTGACCTTCTCACTCCTGGAACAGGATTGGTGAGAGCAGTGGAAGTCTCTGTAATTAGGCGGCCGGGTGAGCCTGCCCACCCTCCACTGGTCCCTCACTCTCTCCATCCCTCCTTTATGTTTGCTCTCTGCAGAGGTGAGGAACCAAGGGTAACCTCCAAGAACCAAAACCCAAAAGGAACTTGGGTGTGAATTTGGACGTGGACTCCCACAGTAGTGTCTCAGGTCAGACCACAGCCCCACACACACACTCTCCTGCCTCTTTGAGAGGCGAGGTCCCACTCCTGACCCACAGGAGACATGACATAACCTGTGTTTATGCTGCCAGCTTTTGAAATAACTTGTCACAAAGCAGTGGGGAACTGATATAGACAAAAATCAGACCCCTGGAGGACATTGCCTCTCAGCCATGAGTGCCCTGTGGGATCCACCTGCCCACCTGGCTGGCTGCACTTCACAGCACTTGACTCGCATTGGAAGCCAGTGTGTGACAAACAGTGGTCAAAAGATTTTTTGTACTTAATATGGCCAAATACTGCTGTAAAAAAAAAAAAAAAAAAAAACTGCTTTAAAGAAATGCCCTTACATACATTGACTATCAGAAACTAACAGAGCTGAAAGATTAAAAAAAAAAAAATCTGAATATTGAGGCAAAATCATCTGTTACTCGTTTAAACATATTTGGTTGTGCTAAACAGCTAATTTCTTTTATTCTAACAATCTGAATCCCTCCTTTCCATTTGGGGCAACACTACTCGCATACGTCGTGCTGCAATCCCTCTGCCTGCTCCGGTGTCATCATTCTTCCCTTCCCCACTGGGTCGTTTGGGTCGGTCCTCACTTGCTGTTATTTCTCCATCTTCCATAATCTTCTCTGGCTCCCATTCTGCACCTGTGCAGCCGCTTCACACCCCCCAGACAAGCCAGGCCCCTGGGCCTGTGTGCCTGCTGCGTGCTCTGCCTGGTGCGCTCCACCACGTCACCACGTGCTTCTCTCCCCACTGCCCCAATGCCTGAGGCATTCTCAGGACACCCCGCCTCACTGCGGCGCCCGCTCCCTGCGGCGCCCGCTCCCTGCACCCCACCAGCGCCAGAATGGTCGTCATTTTTCCTTTCAGTTACTGTATCTCTGGGAAAGGTTCGGCATACAGCACGGGCCTCGTCATGTGTGCAACGAGCCCACAGGACTCACTCTCCCCACTCAGTGTCACTCTGTGCTCATTGAGTTTTTTGTTTTCTCTGATTATAAAATTACTGCAGGTTCATGGCAGAAATCTGTGAATATATTAAAAGGTTTTTAAAAGAAAATGGAAGTCTATGATCCTGCCATTTGAACATAACATCAGCTAACATTTTTACTCCATATATCCCAGGTTTTATTTTTTCAAGACTTATCAGTTTGTAGTAAGTGGCTCATACCTTGAAATCTGCACTATGATCTACTTTGTAAAAATGGCCTAATGTCCAGCACACATTTGTTAAATGCTCTTCTATGGGAGGAAGGGTCGCAGCAAACACATCCTGCCTGAGCCCTGGGAAGGCGTTGGCCAGGGCACTATCTGCGCTGTGCTGATTCCCAGGTGCTGGCAGGAAGGGCAGGAGGGAGTCAGCCAGGAGGCCCAGGGCAGAGCATCTCACAGGGCCTGGGTGGGGCCAGCCGGTTCAGTGAGTTTGGAAATAGAGCGGGCTCTCTATGGATGGGCAGCCAGGGCTTGGCCAGTCTGGATATAATCAAAGGGATAAGCAATATGGGCAGGAACAGCCGCGGCTGCGCAGGAAAGTCCTGAGTCCCACAGGGGCTGGGAGGTCTGGGTACAGGGACCTGAGGGAGAGGGGGGAAGAAGGGTTTAGAGCCTGTTCCAAATCGTGACAGCCACACAGCTCCATGTGGAAGCATGATGCGTTCCCCCCATTTTGCCTTTGCATAGTGGGCTGAATGCCTGCCTGTCCCTGCCCAGGAGCCTGTGTGCATAGTGGGCTGAATGCCTGCCTGTCCCTGCCCAGGAGCCTGTGTGCATTCACCTTCTGGCTTTAGAAAGCGGACGGATGATCCAGCCGCCACTGGCTGGTGGATGCACAGGGCAGTGAGGGGGCAGGAGCCTGCACACTGATGGCCCGGGGGTGCAGCCTTGGTGCCCTCGCCTCTCCATCCATGGCTGAGGGAGATGTGGGTGTCAGCAGGTGACATCTGAACGGACGTTCGCTTTCCGGCCTCCTCCTCTTTTCTTTGTCCTTCTCAGGGTGGATACCCTGAATATTTAATCCTCCTTTCACTCCCCCACCCAGGACACACTTTATTCGGGACAGCATAGCCGATGGTCTGGTCTCTCAGTTGACAGGAAGTGGAACCTGCTGCCGTGGGAAGCGGGTAAATCTTGGTGTGATGATATTGCTCAGAATTGTTCTAGCAGGTTCTAGCTTTGGCCAAACGAGGTTAAGAAAAAAGTTATTGATCCCTTAAACCATGTTCAACTTTGTTATTTTACTACAATTAAATCTATCATCATCTTCAGCTCCACTTTTGACACCTCTCCCAGGACAAGGCCATCACTGTGTCTTTTTCCAACATTAGAAGTTACCTTTTAATGGAGTCCCAACTCCTGTGTATTTCTCATCCCCTACCGATGTGCCAGCCTTCACCTAACAAGGAGTGCTGGGACGCTCGTGGGCCAGGGCCCACCCCTCCAGCCCACCCCGCCCCAAAGGCCATAACCCTGCCCTTCCCTCTGCACCTCAGATGGCCCAGACTCTTTCCTGTGGCCTGCTGAAGCCCAGCTCAAAACACAGGGGTCCTTGGCCTGCTCTCCAGCTACGAGGAGCGCACCTGTTAGTTCCTCCCATTTCAAGACATCTTCAGTAACTGGGGTAAGTGCTGGCGGACGCTTTGGGTACTGACCAAGCACGGACGCACAGGCGGGGAGGCTGCACAGACCCCACCATCCTGGCCAAGGGCTGCCAACACTGCACACACATTCTCAGTGACCAGAAAGTGAGGTCAGCGGCTGTAGGCAGCGTCTGAGCACTGCACAAGGCCCAACTTGAGTTCAGTTAAAGACCAAATAAGAGTTAAAAATCAGCATCCAGGACATAAAATAAGCATATACATTATTCACACTCCATTGACCCTCTGGAAAGATTAATTGTGCTCTTTCTGACAGTTTGCGAGAAAATGAATTAGCTAAGTAGCACAGTTCTCTCATTAATAGGTGAAACTGTTTGCTATTTATAAGTTTGGATTTCAGAAGCGTTGAATTTCACAGCAAGACATGTAGCTTAATCAATATTTTTTTTAGGTAATATACGTAGTACAAGTGTACAGGGCATGCCAGTGGGAGACTTTTTGGAAGTAAATCTGAACAAAAATATAACTGTTCTCATGATAATCAAATAAATGTTTGGGGAATTTGCATGCCACGTACCCCAACAAGATACACAACCTTAGACTGAAATATTAACGGTTCCAAGAAGCCCTTTAGCAAAGAAAGGTGAAGGTCTATGTGAACTTTGTGGCTAACTCGTCCATTCTCTGGGCAATGCCTGTGGCTCTGAGGAGACCGTGTTCCGTGGTGCACACTTTGGGAAACCTTGTGGAGTGGGCGGAAGGCCTGCTACAGTTCCTTGAAAATAGTTTTGGACATAAACAGACACTGTGCAGTGCCCTAACTCATACTTTAAAGGGAATTTCAAGAAATATATTGTTTCTCATTTTTTCCCAACGTAACTACCGTGGAAATTTAAAATAATTCTTCTTTTAGTTTGGCCTTGCGTCTGTTTGGTCTCCGCAGTGAGGGCCTCAGAAGGGAGGCAGTATCAGGGCGTCCAGCGTGACACATTCATAGCTGTGGTTGCGAGAGGCCGAGTGGGAGTGAGAGAATTCATTAGTGAATGAATGAATTCAGTATCTTTTGTAAGAATTCCAAATTCCTATATCTTTTGTGAGTTTGCCATTGGTGTTTCATGTGGAACCATGATCACAGGTCATTTTAAAATGAATTTTATCCCGTAGGAGAAGTGCCAGGATTCATCTGGCATACGGGGTATCATTTGAGTTCTGTGTTTATTCCTTTGCGCTATGGGGATGATACCAACAGTGAGAGAAGGGAAGAGAATGTAAAGCATGGTCTGGGCGCTGGCAGTTCCCAGGTCGTCCTGCCCATGCACCATCGCTCAGTCACCGAGTAAGTCTGCCCGAGAGGCCCTTGACAAGCCGAGAGCTCTCCGTGGACTCTGACTCCTCTTCTGGAAAATGAGGTGCTGGGCAGGGATGGTTCCCCTGGCTCTCAGGTTAAAGCCCCTGTGGCCCTGCGGCCTCCAGCAGCAGGCGAAGCCACTTGCTCCCCAATTAGAGATAAAAGGCTTAGGGGGCACCTGGGAGAGGCACGGGTGGGCACGGGTGTTTCAGCCCTGAGGAAGCAGTGACATCAAATCACTCCTGGAGCTGGGGGGAGTCCCGGGGCGGCAGGGCAAGGCTGCAGGTGTCCCCTAGAGCGGGGAGCAGTGAGGACAGAAAATGCAGAGGAATAATATTTATTAAAACCAGCCTCCAGAGTGTGAGAGCTTCGTGGGTGGGTGAACCTGAGGGTCTTATCAAACACACCAATGAACCAGCCCGCAGCTGTTGTGGGGTGGTCAGGGTGGAATCTTGGGAGCAAAATTCTTCAGTTCTGTCCTGACCTCAACAAAGTATTTTGGCCATACTTATCCTAGCAGTTCATTTTGTTGTGAATCTATTTATTTATTATTTTAGGAACAAAAACCACAGCCCTCCAGCAGCAGAGCTGAGAAGGCATTTACTTTAGATAACCACTGTAAGAAAACTGCTGAATTACTGACGACATATAGGTCTGATGTGGACATTGTCCCCAGTCTCTTCCTCGTGGGCCCCCGTAGGTTGGACAAGCATAACACAGTCTGTGGCATTTCACGGAGCTGCTGAGCCTGGAGCACAGACCGTCCTGCTGATCTGGGACTGTGGCCACACAGGGGAGGTGCCATCCACACTGTGGATGAGATGCACCACTACATTGTCCAGCATGTGGCCAGCAGCCGCTGCAGTGGACACTGTGAGTCTGAATGGGCATGGGAACGAGGGGAGGTTCTCCAGAGGCCGGGCCGTGGTGGGGACGAGGGGAGGTTCTCCAGAGGCCAGGCCGTGGTGGGGACGAGGGGAGGTTCTCCAGAGGCCAGGCCGTGGTGGGGACGAGG
>NW_003852414.1:26898009-26902790 GCF_000181295.1 Otolemur garnettii
GAGGCCAGGCCGTGGTGGGGACGAGGGGAGGTTCTCCAGAGGCCAGGCCGTGGTGGGGACGAGGGTAGGTTCTCTGTGGTGCTGGGCTGGTAGATTCTCCACAACCTTGCTGTGTGTCCTGTACTGATGCCTCCTGGCCTCACATGCCCATGAGTGTGACGCCTTCTGTGTGTGCAGGACTCAAAGAGGGTGACACAGACATCATTGGTGCTGCATCTGGAGTAAGGGGTGGAGGAAGTAAGGTGACTTATTTTTTAGTATATACAATTGTATTTTTTTTTTTTTTTTTTGCTATTTTTGACCAGGGCTGGGTTTGAACCCACCACCTTTAGCATATGGGGCTGGCGCCCTACTCCTTTGAGCCACAAGTCCCGCCCCTATACAATTATATTATTTATGAATATGGTTTTAGTTTTAATTATCACTTTTCTTGAGTTTAGGATATTTTTAAGGAGCTAATCCTCAGGAAGTTATTTTACTTTCTGCAGGAGGGGGTTGGGTAGGGGTGCTGAGCAGGGCTGGGTGAGCATAGGAGGCTGTCAGGAGGGGTGCAGCCCCCCTCAGGCTCATACCCTTCTTCCTCAGTGGTGGCTCTCAAGCCCCCTGGACGTGCCACATTCTAACAGGCTCAGATTCCTACAGAGGCCCCCACTGCCCTCAGAGCACATCCTTCCATCCTCTGAGTCCTGCTGGAGGGGTGGAAATTGGGGGTCCATGGCCCTTGGCAGCCCCCTCAAGGTCTGAACTCCCACTGGGGTCTCTCCTGAACCAGAGCAGGGAGGGTTGGTGAGGAAGCATGGCAACTAGGCAGAAGGGCACCCGACCCCCCGTGAACTGACCTGCCCAAGGCTGCCCCCACCTACCAGCTCACCAGGTCTAGCTGGGCTGAGAGGGGGCACAGGTGGGGACCAGGGGTGGGGCTGGAGGGCCAGAGCAGCCATGTTGGCCTGGGCTGGAGCCTAGGCCAAACCACCACTGTACTCTCTGGCCGCATGTAGCCAGGAGTCTTAATCAGAGCCCTGACTCTACCCATCCTCCTGCCCAGACAACGGGAAAATCTGAGCCTTTTCAATGTGGGATAATTACATTGTTTTATTTAACATAATTGTGTTTTGAGGCATTCCTCTACCATATACTTGAAACGAAACGATACTGTAAGCACAGCAACATCTGCTCAGAGCCTGTGGAAGTGTGCTGTGATCTGACGGCATGTGTGAGGAGCAATCGTGTGAACTGTTCCAGGCAGAGCTGTCACTGCCTGTGTGCTAAGGACTCCAGCATTTCCTCATCTAAGCCTCTTGGGTCTGGGAAACAGTATGGTCATATGGATGGGCTGGCTTTTCCCTCCTTCCCAAGTGTCTGCGTGCTGTGACACCCGCACCCCACCGTCCTCAACCCCGAGTACCTGGCACAGCTGACCGCTCGGCTGTCACCGGTATTGGACACCAGAGTCTTTGAAATCTTGGCTGGAAAACCTTTGTCACAAACAATCTCATTTGCAAAGAAAACTGTATTATCTCTTAAATAATGTAATGCATATCTATTATTACAAATTATCTTATGAATCAAACATACAACTTTACTGTCTTATAACCAATCAGGGAGCAGGGTGAGGCTAAGAATTCGGGGTAGCTTTATGATGTCAGCCTCAGATCCACGGGACTCCACCGACAGCTGTGGTGAGACAATATAAATGGTGACTGAGTTTAAGAGAAAGTTCAAAACCCAGAGGTGGGGTTGGGGGACAGGAGGGAGGAGCAGCCTCTCCAGCTGACCCATCTAGGGGCATAGGGCAAATCCCACTTGCAGGACAGAAATATGTGCAAAGAAGTTTAATTTCCTCATTGTAGACTTTGACCATGATTGATAAGCCAGAACTTTCACAAGTCAAAGTTCAATGTATTTAATGGTTTGGAGGAATCAGCAATAAACATGTATCAGTGTTAGCAGCATACCAGTAGTATTCCTGCCGAACATGACTCATATTATATTATTAGTATTGTGTCCACCCTGTAAAATGGTCCAAGACAGATCCTCCGCCCCAAGGTATGCACAACTTAGTTAGCAAAGTGACTGGCGTGTGAGGCCTGCTCCACCGAGTCTGGCCCTTTCCTCACCCCAAAAGGAGCCTGCAGCTGTCCCTGGATGACAGATGGGCTCTGTCCACACCCTGTGGCCTCTGTCTCCTACCTCCTCACCACCACTAGCCCTCCCCTGCATCCACGCAAATCAACTGCCCATCAGCTTCATGACTGGAGAGCTGGCAGCAGCTGCAGCTTTGCCAGTACGATCACTTTAAACCTATCTGGTCCCAGCTTCCCAGCACATGATCCTGTCTTTGTTCAACTCAATTGATTCATTCCTGCCAGTTTATAACCAAGCTGTTCATTCCTCCGGGTGTCTGTGGCAGCCCCGAGAGGCCCTGCAGCCACGTCTGCTCAGGCCCTGCACCTGCTGAGCCCTGGTCCGGCCCTCAAATTAAAGGGTGGTTCCTCACTCGCCAATCTCCATCCGGGTCTGTTTCTGATTTGTAAAGACTATTTTAGGAGTCAGGTGCGAAAGCCTAATAGTCCTCAAATACCAAGGTTTATTGTACTTAGAAGTGTTTATCCTTTCAGGCCCAATTCGATTAAATAAGAAAAGGAGAGGGAAACTGCTTAAGGAAAGTAATTTCAGGAAGGTGGAGAAGCTGGTGGGAGGGAGGATGTGGGGAGCCTCAGATCCAGGCAGCGACCACCCGGCGCCCCTCCTGCATGGAGACTGCCCAGGCTCTGACCCCCAAAGCATCCAACCTCCCTCTGCAGGCCCAGGTCCCCTACCCTGCCCAAGGAGCACATGCCCTGTATTGTACAGAGAATCCTTTGGGGACAATTCCCCTGGCAGAGGTCTGGGGCTTGGGACACGAGGTCCTCCCGCCCTTTCTCTGCTAAATTTGCACTGCACATGTGAAAGGCTAGTCCTCATTTTCAAATAGACAGCAAAGCTACAACCATTGCTCTGAGTCATTTCTTACATTTCATTTTATCAGGAAATGAGAATTTCTTGAAATCTGTTCCAGAGAACACTCTAAATTTTCTCAATGATTCGGCACTTTCCAAAAATGCATTGTTTCCTTCTCTGGTCTGTTCTGTGGTCTGTACCATGCTCTCATGTTCAGAATCCTGTGTCTGAGCAGCGGGCACCCCAAGGAGAGCAGGAGGGAGGCGAAGTCAAAACATCAAGTCCTGTGCCCAGCGCCGCCTGTGCCCCGTCACTCACACAGGTGCTGCTCAGCCCCCCATCGTACACACCCGGTGCTCCCCGTGACCCCATTGCCCACACCTCCCATCACTCACACCTGGTGTGCCCCACAGCCCTGCCACCCGTAGCCAAGCTGATGGTGCTGAGCCAGCTCTGGGTGGCCGCTGTTTCTGTGTCTCTGTGTCTCTGTGTCTCTGTGTCTCTGTCTCTTTCTCACATACAAACGCAAGGCTGCTGGCTCACAGGGGGAGCCTGGTCTGATTCTCTAAAGGGCCTCTGCTCCTGCCCCAAGGCTTGGTGCACACCCTTCCCCCACCCTCGCTCCCCTGTTCCCTGTCCCAGCCTAGGCTTAGCAGTTCCCAACCCCTCCCCCAGTGACCAGGTCCTAGCTCCCCCCAACTGTGAGCGGGTCCCAGTCCCCCTTACAGGTCCCCTCCCAGCAGGTCCCAGCCCACCTTTGAGGTCTGCCTCCAGGTGTCCCCTCAGGAAGCATTGCCATTGCCACTGCTCAGACAGGACAACCTGACCTATCTCAGCACCATTTAATACTCAAAAACAAGCAAGAACAATTTAGAGCAGCGGTTCTCAACCTGTGGGTCACAACCCCTTTGGGGGTCAAACGACCCTTTCACAGGGATCACCTAAATACATCCTGCATATCAGATATTTATATTAAGATTCATAACAGTAGCAAAATTACAGTTATGAAGTAGCAACGAAAATAATTTTATGGTTGGGGGTCACCACAACAGGAGGAACTGTATTGAAGGGTCACGGCATTAGGAAGGTTGAGAACCACTGGTTCAGAGCTGTTTTTCAACCTTTTTAATCTCATGGCACACTTGAACCTACAGTTAAACTTCCATGGCACACTTAAATTATGTTGATCAAAAAAAAGAGTTTTTAAAAAAAGGGATAATACGCCTACTATGTTTTGAACTTCTTTCAAAAATAATTTAATTAATGATCTTTAAAATATTTCATGACTCACCTAAGACCCTCTGACTGTACACCAATGTCCCACCGCACCCTGGCTGAGAATCCCTGCTTTAGGGTTTATCGTGTGATCAAGGTGAAGGGTGGAGCTCTTAGAAGGCTGTTTTCCATTGCCCAGATACACAACCTTTAATTAAGGAGCAACAGAAGGGAAAATCTAGAGCATTCTTTCTGCAATCCAGTCCTGACGTCTACTTCTGGTTTGTTTAAAACAAAAACATCTTAAGGGAAGTACTGTGTGGTCATTGTCAGTCATGGTTATAGTATGTATGCCCGTTCTGTCCATTGAGAAGTTTCAGGGAGTGTTATGCTGTCCTGGTAGGCAGGAGAGGGGTCTGTGTGTCCTCTGAGAGAACGACATACAGGTGTAGGGGTGTGTGTGTGTGTGTGTGTGTTGATTGAAATACATGTATACACGCACTGGTCTCTGTGTATGAACATGTATACATGCACTGGTCTGTGTGTATGAACATGTATGTGTGCACACTGGTCTGTGTGTATGAACATGTATGTGTGCACACTGGTCTGTGTGTATGAACATGTAT
>NW_003852414.1:26905205-26922039 GCF_000181295.1 Otolemur garnettii
ACACTGGTCTGTGTGTGTGAACATGTATACATGCACTGGTCTGTGTGTATGAACATGTATATGTGCACACTGGTCTGTGTGTGTGAACATGTATATGTGCACACTGGCTGTGTGTATGAACATGTATATGTGCACACTGGCTGTGTGTATGAACATGTATGTGTGCACACTGGTCTCTGTGTGTGAACATGTATATGTGCACACTGGTCTCTGTGTGTGAACATGTATATGTGCACACTGGTCTGTGTGTGTGAACATGTATGTGTGCACACTGGCCTGTGTGTATGAACATGTATACATGCACTGGTCTGTGTGTGTGAACATGTATATGTGCACACTGGTCTGTGTGTATGAACATGTGTATACAGTAGTCTTCACTGTACTTATAAAATACACACGCTCACTGTTCTGTGTGTATATAAAGACATATATATATGTACTGTTCTCAGTATGAAATTTTACTTTGACTCTTAAGAAAATTCTTTGAATTCACTGCTTCTCCAAGTTCTGAAAAAGAATTTTCTTTAGGATTTCTTATAGGTTCTGGAATTTTAAATGCATCAAGTTAAACCTTTGGCTGCTGAGAAAGATGTGTTCAGGTTCCTACTGTCTTCTCAGAACATTCCTCTCAGAAGGAACCTATTTTTCTGTCCTGGGTTTCAGGGGGCCTCGTGGACTTGCTGGCTGTTTTAGAAGACCGTGGACAGGCTTGTCCTCTGTGCTGTGGAGATTCATCCAGAAGTTTCTCATGCTTACATCCATTAAGATGCACTCTTAAAATGCACGCAGACCCTCGTAGAGAGTCCTGTGAACACCTGGCCCTGACCTCAGCGTGCAGGCATCCCTCTCAGACCAGGACTGTGATGGAGGTAGCAGCCTTCCCCGGACCTAACCCACACCCTGTGGAATCCTCACAAAAGGGCCTGATTCAAAGCAGTGTCCTCTCAACTCAGAGAGGCATTTTCCAGGTATACCCCTCACATCCTGCCTGGGGACCCCTCCCCATCACTTTCTTTATCCATTTTCCTGACCTATACTCAGGCCATCCGGCCACCATTTCCACACCATGACATCTCTGTCCCTCTTCTCTGTATTTGTCAACACAAGGGGTGTGCCAGGTGAACCCGCCAATGCTTGTCGCTATGTCCTGTCTGACGGGAAGTCAGTGACCTGCAGAAGCAGGTCTAAAAACACCAGTCTGCATCCTGGCCCAGAAACACGCAGTTTGGGATTGAGCCAGGTCCTAGTCCATTCTCCAATTCTCACCTGATTGGCCAGGCTCTTGCAGCCACCAAGAATGGGTGGGACCTTCTGGACATTACTTACTAGAAAGTCTTCCCAGCCTCTTACCAGGGACGGGCACACTCTGAGCCCAGGTGATGGCTGGCTCCTTTTTCTTTCTTCTGAAAACATTTAGATTTGTTCCTGTGGTTTCGTGAGGTTTCTCTCGGTCTGCACCTGACTTTCTCCTCTAGGGTCATGTCCCAGAGTGGCCTCAGCCTGGTCAGTTGAGACTCCCTCTGAAACATATTTTAAAGATTCAGGAGTGAGGTTTAATTTAGAGCCAAGGGACCCATGAGTCCATGGAAAAGGGGGTCACTTATATCTGGGCCAGCCATGGCCCAGTAGGAAGGCCAGTGCTGTCTGTCTCTGGCTGTGTGGACTCAAATATCCTGCTGGTCTCTAGGGAAGAGGAGTGGTGTATATCCTGTGGGGAAACCAAGTACACAAGGTGTTATCGAGCACATTATTCGTGTCTGCTTCTGTGCAAATACACCTGTGACCAGCGGCACCAGTGACTGACAGGGTGCCTGGACAAGCCCCATCCACAGCCAGGCGTAGCCCTCAATAGGGGAGCTATACTTAAGGGGTGATTCCATCACCAGCCCCTGAAAGTTTGCCCCGCCTCTTACATTCTGGTCTGCCGTCCCCTGTGATAAATCTGAACACAGTAAAACTGCCCCCTCACTATTGACGCCAGTATTCTATTATGGGGCAATTTGGATTTCTTAGGGTCTCTGCCATGTTCTCGGGCCCTGAGTCAGACCCCCCTGTGAAGGTGCTGGGGGCCCCTCTGCACCTCTCACCCTGCAGTGGGGGCCTCTGAGCACATGGCCCACGCTGAGTCCTGGGAAGCCACAGACGGGATCCAGGGCCAGCAGGAGACAGTGACTGCCTCAGACTGATGGCCTTCTCTAGGTTCCAGCAGGAGACTGTGACTTCCTCAGACTGACGGTCCTCTCTGGGTTCCAGCAGGAGACAGTGACTGCCTCAGACTGATGGCCCTCTCTGGGTTCCAGCAGGGGACAGTGACTCCCTCAGACTGATGGTCCTATCTGGGTTCCAGCAGGAGACAGTGGCTAAGCCGGAGCTCCACTGGGTCTCTACCATGGCTGAGCCGTGGCTCCATTGGATCTCTACTGTGGCTGAGCCGTGGCTCCATTGGGTCTCTACCATGGCTGAGCTGGAGCTCCACTGGGTCTCTACCATGGCTGAGCTGGGGCTCCATTGGATCTCTACTGTGGCTGAGCCGTGGCTCCGTTGGGTCTCTACCGTGGCTGAGCCAGGGCTCCATGATGGAGTCCCGTGTCTTCCTTGGCCAGCCATCTTTCATGCCTCCACCTCCCCTCTTTGCAAAGTCCCCTCCACCATTTTCGCATCTGCCTGCTAGTCTACCTTTGTGAGTCAGGTTAAATGTCAGCGTGTGAAAAAAATAGAGTTCAGAGCTATTTTAAATATCTCTGCATGCTGGCACCCGGGGTATTGCATGGCACATAAATATTTGTCTGCTTTAAAAAAGTCATATTCTGACTGAGAGCCTTAGGGAACTTCCCTTTTCCATCACTGTCACCTGCTGTGCCCTGACCTGGCGCACCTCAGGTGCCCTCTCCCTCATTAGTGCTGATGCAGCTCTAGGTTGCTGTGCCCTCAAGTCCTTGGGTCACCGCAGGGATGTACTGTTCTTCCTCCAGGATGTGGTGGCCGGGATCCAGACACCTGAGCCTGAGGGTGACAGCATCTGATTGCATGTGAAATGGGTGAAGTTGGGGGCTGGCTGCTGGAAGTAGCACAGCCCCAGGGTGGATCTGGGAAGCTCTCAGCTCTCTGGGGAGTCCCAGGGACACCCAATGCAACCGCCTCATTTACAGGTGAGAAAACCATGACCCAAGACCAAACAATTTGCCCCAAGTCATACAGATAATTTATTGCAGAACCAGGATTAGAGTCTATATGTTCCTAATTCTTGGTTTCGAGTTTTCCTTTTTCTTCTTTTTTTCTTTCTTTAGATTACATTAGTTTGCCTCTTTAAGTCTGGACACTCCTAGAACAGAGAGAGATCAAATTGTAATAGTCATGATAATATTTCTTTGACAATTTTCCTCTACCGAGAGCCACGCCACGTGTGCTCTGGGCCAGAACACATACCTTTGAGGAAGTACATTTGAGAGAAATGTGTCCTGGCCTGCATGGCTCTGTCGTAAAATCATTTCACGGCTTCTACAAGGTAAGTTTTTCCTCCCTGAGCAAAGTAGAACAGGTGCAAACAAGTCAGCATGATGTGTCTGCAGGTGGGAGGCCCCTGTGGCAGAAAGGCTACTCTTTTCTCCTGAGTGCAGGCCATGCCACCAGGTGCCACCATGGCCACCACATGCCACCATGGCCACCACGTGCCACCTTCAGACCTGACATTTTCAGTTTCTCTCTGCCCATTCTGGTGTTGTGACCCTGGGGGGAGCCCTAACCCAGGTGGTGGACACTTGGCTGTCTCAGCCTGCCTGGGAATGCTGTGCCCCGCTGGTGGCATAGCAACAGAGCTGCCAGTGTTAACTGAAACTCTGAAATTGGTACCTGGTGTGTGCTGGGGATGCTGTCCTCTGTGCCAGCCTCACAGAGTTCTCACTAGGAGAGTTCTTTCTGTGTGTGTGTCCTGACAACTCACCCAGGGCCAGACGTAGCCCAGATGTGCTTGTTGTATGAGTTACCCCCAGTGAAAGACCCTCCTGCCCCCCCCATAGTGACTGGTTGGAGTGAACTTGTCCTGGGGGCTTGGGAGGAGGTGGCAGGTGGGAGGTGGCAGGTGGGAGGCAGCTCCTCCTGATGCAGCAGGACTTCACTCCTTTAGTTTCCCACCCAAAGGGTCTTCCTGGGAACGTGGATCTCATGGGTGGAAAGACGCAGGAGTCTCTGTCCTTGCTCCTGAAGGCACCCACACCTATGGGAAGGGCTTGTGTGCAGCACATGGTGTGGGCCAACTCGAGGATCCTGCAGGGCAGAGGGCCCCGCCCCATGGGATGGTGAGTGAGGCCAGGGAGGAAGCCGAGCTGGTCCTTGTGGATGGGTGAAGACAGATGCAGGAAGAGGGAGGGGATGATGGCTAGTCCAGCAGGGCAGAGAAGGGCAGAGGATGGGCTGGCGAGGGATGAGCAGGGCACTGGCTGACCGTGTAAAGTATGGACGGCACAGGACACAGGCCAGTGACAGCTAAGGAACAGCACCCCCCACACCCATCAGTAAGAGGAGAATGGAGCTGGCAGAGGACACAACTGGAGTGACAGCCCACAGCCCAGAGCACAGAGCACAGGCTTCCCGTGGGTCGCTGCTGAGTTTGATCTCACAGCATCTGAGCATTCTGTCATGGAACAATGGCCGTCCTGTGACTCAGGCCACACATGTGCTAGAACGGTCATCAGCTCCTGAGTCTGAAATCAGCGTGTCCTAAATAGTGTGACTGAGCCCCTTCCTCCCAGCCACAGTGAGCCATCATCACAAAGATGCCTCAGTGACCCAGGTTGCATGGACAGCGTGTTCAGGGCCCAGGAGCTGAACTGAGTGGCGTCCCATCACCTTGACAGTCATCACCCACTTGGTTCAGGATTGATTTCAAGCCAACTAGTAGCACAAGGATACATCTCTCATCAGCAAGTCCATGTATGCAGAATTCTAATTAGCTGTGCCTGGAAGGATGTGACTGGTGATGGGAGGGAGGGTGGGGACAAAGGCTGGTGGCCACGGTGGAGCACAGCAGGCCGCATCTGGCAGGTGCTCATGGACTCACCCCAAAGCAGGACACTTAGCAGCTCCCGGCCCAGGTGCCCAGGAAAAGTGAGGAGGAGGTTCTGTGAATCCTGGAGTTATCTCTGGGAAGATGAACTGGCAAGCGCCTGCATCTGAGTTCCAAGCTGCTTCTCCAGAAAAGCAACACAACTCTGCACACCTATCATTAGAGCAGCCCTGAATCATCTTCTGATCCCCAGAGCAGGAGTTCCACATGGCTGTGCCAGCCCCACTGGGCCTCAGGGCCTGGACACCCTCAGGCCTGGGCACACACATGCCAACAGCAAGTCCCGGTGTGTCTGTCACGTGTGTGTCCGTGTCACGTGTCTGTCTGTCACACACATGTCCGTTACATGTGTGTCAGTCACATGCATGTCTGTCTGGTGCTGCCGCATGTACGGTGTGCCTGTGTCCCTTCCCCACGGGGTGGACATGTGAGGAGGCCTTCAGGAGGGCCCAGCAAATCCCTGGGACCTCCACCCCTTCCCCGAATTGATACCCTGTGCTCTGAGACCATATATGTGGCATCCTCCCCTTGGGGCCCTGCATGGTCGGGGACACGGTGAGGCCTGAGGGGTGTTGCCTGCAGGACACATGGGAGATGGGTTTCTGCCCTCTGTCTGTGGCATGGACAGGCTGACACAGGCCAGAGCTTAGCTCACCCCCCGCACCTCCCTCCACACCTGAGTCCTCAGTGACTGTCCTCCTGTAACCCTGGGGGCCTCGGGGAGACATGCTGACCAGCAGCAGTCCAAGGTACAGTCTGTTCCACTGCACCTTCTGTGAGAAAACCTCTGCCAGCATGAGCTCTCCAAGGATCCTCCTCCTGAACCAGGCAGAAGTATTCTCCATCCCAGAAGCAATAAAATGGGAGAGATCCTTTTTATTTTTTAAAAGTTCTCTAGAAGATAAAAAATGCCTTTGTCTATGTAAAGAACATATATGAAACATGTGATTGATCTTTCCTCTGAGGTCTTACGCTCATTGCCATGAAAAGTGGCTGTCACAGGCCCAGCAGAGCAGCATCGGGGGCCTTCGGGAATGATAAAGGGTGTGGTCCCCTCCCTGTGGCCTGCTCCTCTCTGCTCCACGCCACCTTCCCCTGCGGCGAACTCACTGGGCCTCTGCTGCTTCTGACTGGCCAACGTGAATGGGACTTGGAAACCAAGAATTCGAGCTTTTCAGATGTCTGCCAGAAATATTGCGAGCTGGCTCTGAGGTCCACCTGTGGTGTTCCCGCCACTGGCAGCTGGAGCAGCACCGCTCAGACCCAGAGAAGTTTATTTTGACGATCAGATACCCTCACTGCCTTGTTCCTGGATGACAAAGTTGTCGTATATTTGGGTTCTAATAAGGTATAACAAATGTAAAAACAATTTCACAAGACCAGTTAAACAGAGGGAAGACTTCATCCAAGACTGTTGTAGTGAAGGGAGAGGCTGAACCTGACGGCAAATCCACCAGAGGCTGGTGGGTTTATAGCCCAGAGGGACGTGCTGCTATCCTGGGGTAGGGGCAGCAGGTTCTCAAGAAACCAACTCAGCAGCACACACACACTCCCCCCAAAAAAACTGGCCTCGGCACACCAAGGACTAGGCCTAGTCCAGAGATGGTCGGCTCAGTAAATGTGACCAACATTTGGCCAAGGCAGTGTCCCTGTCCCAGAGACAACTGCCCTAATGTTCTCATCCAACCTGCGGCCAGCAGGGCCACACAGGTGGGGCTTGACCCAAGTCCCATGCTGTGCTTTAGGGTTCCTGCCTGCAGTTAAGATCTTTCGTGGACAGATTATTAAACTTGAAAGAGAGATCTTGTGAAGTTCAGAAGAGAATTATCCAAATGAAAACCAGAATTTATCATTACATTCAGAATTCACTGGGGATGACCCAGAAATGCCTCTAATTTGTGGCTTTTTAGGACAATTGAGCAGCACTTTGCTTGTTTATCTAAGGGCTTGCAACAAATAATTTAGGGCCTGTTTGAATGCTGCTAAGTGTGAGCTCCTTCAGCTGTCAAGTGCCCTCCAATTACAGCAAACGTCCCTACAAATATTCATCTGTGAAAACACGGATCGCTCAGTCCCACTGGAGACTAGGAAATTGCTTAGTTCACTTGTTTTAAGCAATTGATGCTTGTAAATGCATGATTTTTTTTTCCTGGAAGTATCTCTGGTGTTATCTAAAAAATGAAAAGGTTTTTAATCACAAAAATTTTTACAAAGAACCCCATGTAGAATTTGGGGTCCAACTCTACTTACACTATGCCAAGTATAGTTTAACTTGAACACACGGGGTGTCTGAGGATCTAAATGACACCCAGAGGAAGGGTCACCTGTTTTATGTCACTCGTAAAATATGCCTCAGTCCCCACACTGTAGAAAAGAGACAGGAGTCAGGAGATCTCAGGTCTCTGCTCACAGTATCTGACAAATTGTCCTATGATGTTTAATTCAGTGGTAGATTCACTGTCCTGGATTTTTCAATGAGACAAGACCGTAAAAGCTATGGTTTGAAATTAAATTGTATTTGAGACAATTTATGCAGCCAATTTCTTACTCAAATGCATCTACTGTAAATGGAAAGGCATTTTCTAAAGTCAGTGCTATCACAGATGCTTATTTCATAGTAAAAACTAAAATAAAAACTAACTTCTATGATTTTATTGGGTTACATTGGGGGTCATTTCAGAGTCAACACTAATTCTGACAAGTCTGTAAACTTACACATCTTTGCCAAAAGTTTCTACACAATCGTTGAGCAAAAGGCCCTACAAATGCCTTGATCATCCTTGGTTGGCTGAACACGGAACGTCAGATAGTTGCAATTGCGTTTCTCAAAGCCGCTGTCAAAGATTGGCCATCTTGAGGTCTCAGATTCCTGATAATATTAGTTTAGAATGGTCAAAGCTTATTAATAGGTGGTATTTCTTTGTAGTTTTATTCATTTCCAATGCTCAACTGTCTTCACAAAACAATGAAACTATTGATAAACACTAGATTGGGGTAAATGTCAGAACGGGGTATTGAGGAGATGGTATCTAGCACCACGTTGGAAATTGCAGAGCGGATGTGTGCACTTGGCACGTGACACTGGTGCCCAGGGCACCGAGAAAGAGAAGCTAGACTTCAGCCGAGAAAGACAAGCACTGGGGGTTGCTCACACATATGGACAAGCTCGGCCGGCTTTCCTAGCGGACACGACTCAGGAAATGTAGTCTGAGCTGTCTGGTCCCAGGGTGCACCTGGGCAAGGGTGCACAGGTCTCAGCAGCCAGCTCTGTGCCTGGGGGCTCCAACTCAAGAGTGGGCTGGAGCAGGGACCCTGTGGTGGGAAGGTGGGTGGGACCCCGAGCACCTGATTGCTGAGGGTCCCCCACGCTGCTCTCGCCCTGGTCCTGTCAGTGGATCATGATGCCTGAGAAATGCAGCCTTCCGTTGGGGACCCTTGGAACCCAGATGACCCCTGTCCTGAGGTGGAACTGACCCCTCACTCTGTCTCCATGGCCTGTTGGTCTCAGCCTGGAGACTCCAAAGCCAGGGCACTGTCCTCTCGTGGCCTGTGGCATGTCCCTCATTCCCTGCAGGCTGTGTCCCTGTGTGACCATCGGGCATCACTTCCTCTTGTCTGTCCTCTGGTGTCCCCGTGTCCTGAGTCTCGCATGAGCCCTGAGGTCCTGCAAGTCTAGAAGTTCCAGGAGCACCAAGGACTCCCCTCAGGGAAACAGAGCCCCTCAGGACCATGTCCTCCCTAGGACGTCCCCTTCCCTGACCTCTGTCCTGCAGAGTCACCACCTCTGACTCTGCTGTTGCATTCCTCGTCCCTCTGAGGTGAAATTGTCCTCCATCATCGGTGATCCGTCCTTGTCTTGGGGCACACACAACACAAAGGCTGCGGCAGGAGCCACAGTCAGCACAACTTCACACCCACACTGTGCGGGAGTCCCCAGGCTGCTCATGGGACACAGACTGTGTTTGAGCAGAGAGTCACCAGGGTCTGCCAGGCCCTCACGGTCAGGAGGCACTGTAGGTGCCCCAGCCTGGATTGGGCAGGGCGAGCTCCCCACACAGTGGCCAGTCCTGCTCCAAGACCACCTACCCCACCAACCAGGCCGTCTCCACCAGCCCCAGCTGCAAACTAGTGCAGGTTCTATGTTAATTGTTACGCAGAGTCTTAAATATCAAGGAAAGATCTGGGGCAATAAGCAGAGAGAGACCCAGGGGAAATAACCTAAATTAAAGATGTTGTTGAAGCCGGAGTTCGCGGCGACCTAAGCGTTTTCTCCCTTAATGATGCTTCCGGCACCCTGTGCGGGAGCAAAGCTCTCAGCAGTGGAAGCTCCGGCAACTCTGAGATTTCAGTGACAAAATACAGACCCTGCCCTGCTCTGCTGAAGCCGCACACACGATGAGCCTGGAATCCTGTGGCTTCCTTGTCTTTTGGTTCTGAGGCCTCTGACGTGAGACCTGTTTCCTTTACTCTCTGCATCTCTACTCTCATCTTGTTCTGAGCGGGACGCAGACACAGGCTCGGCGAAGCCCGAGAAGACGTCTCAGAACCTAAATGTGGCATTGGTGCAGAGTGGCCACCGGGTCGGCAGAGCTTCTGGATCAGCTGCATCCCAACCTTGGCTCCCTCCTGCTGCCGCCCGCTGAGGTCTCTGAGGTTTGCCGTGATGTTTCCTCCAACAGGGTTTCCTGGGGCTTGGTGTGCAATCTCCAAAGCCCTCGAGCAAAGGAGCAAAGGCCGGGTCACACACGCCCTCCCCTGGGTGGTCATGACGGGGCAGGGGCACCACTGTCACCAGGGGGACAACAGGAAGGTGCAAGGGTAAGCTAGGAGCGAGGGGACACTGCCCTGGCGGGCAGGTGCACACAGGTGTCCCCACAGGACCAGAAGCCGAGCTGGGGCCGTCCAGGCCTCAGAGACCTTGCTCTGCTCAGGAGACGCTCTAAGAGTTGTTGCCAACATGACAAGATGGCCTCGGCCCCAGAATTCCTCCCGGGAAGAGGGCACTCCCCACTTCTGCAGCCAGGACCCACGTCCGTGCACGTTTTAATTTCAGTTGTGTTTTGTTTCTTTAACTCTTGTACACCAAATGCTAAATGTTTCTCTTTGGGCACATTGGGAGCATCTTGCTTCCCGGCTGTGTGGCCAGCTCTGACCACCATCCCGCCCATGCAGGATGCAGCTTTGATTAGCCAAGGAGCCCGGGCAGCCGTGAGGTGGCCATCGCCATTTATTAAGCGGATGCCCAGTGAATTGGTCTTCTTATCGCAATGCAGATTTACAGTGCAATGGGCAATCCGATCTTCAATCTGGGGTGCTGCCGCTGATAAATTAACAGATGTCGATTGATTTTTTCCCTCTAGTCTCCTGTTTACACCTGACAGGCCATACTTTATAGCTGAGCAGTTATTTGAAGTTATAAACATTATAATTAGCAATTTTTTAATTAGGCTGACAATTAACAGGAGATTTGCAAAGCTGCTAATTTGACATGTCAGTGTTTATGTTAACCACAACTTGAGTGAATTCAATTGAACAGAACCAGGGTGTCTGGGAAAAAAATCAATCTCAGAAGAACCTTCTCTCCCCACTTGGCTGGCTTCATGGCACTTAGACAGGGAAGTGGAAACTCGGAGATTTCACAGGATGACAACACTGACAGCTGAGCCTACAACAAGAGGGGCCCCAACAAAAGCGCTCACAGGGGCACAGCACAGAAGCGGGTCCTGGTGCTGTGTCTGATGCGCCTTCCTCAAAGGCTCGCCAACCTATGGCAGCTGGGGGCTCCACCCTGATGAGAAATGCGACTGAGTCCTCATTGTCACGGAGCCCTCCCGACACAGACACAGCAAGGACCTGGACGGCAGACTCCTGTTAGAGTTAGGGGCATCATTGTGTGCTGTGCTGACTTGACAGAGAGAGAGAGACAGAGAGAGAGAGAGAGATGGAGAGAGAGACTGAGAGAGAGAGAGAGACTGAGAGAGAGAGACAGAGAGAGAGAGAGAGATGGAGAGAGAGACTGAGAGAGAGACTGAGAGAGAGCTCCATGGGGCAGGGGAGATCAAGAGACAAAGGAGGGGACAGAGAGTCCCAGGGAGGGAGGCAGAGTCACACAGAGACTTGGCTCCCATCATCGATCTGTGTCCTCTGTCCAAGAGACTCCGAGATGCCCCCCAGGACCTGTTGCCTCTGCTGCCTCAGAGGCTCTGGAGTCTGTTCCTTGGTGACAGCTCCAGCACAGGAGAAGCCCCTTCTGCTGAACACTTAGGGATATTTTAGAAAAAAGAGATTTGGGGCAGTGCCTGTGGCTCAAGGAGTAGGGCACTGGCCCCCTGTACTGGGGGTGGCAGGTTCAAACCCAGCCCTAACCAAAAACTGCAAAAAAAAAAGGCGATTTTTAGGGAGTGGTGGCTTCAGAGGTGAGGAGGCCGGAGTGGCTCACAATCTCCTGAGCCTTGTGAGGCTGAGGGAGGAGGAGGGAAGAAAATACTTGAGATTTCCTATAAGAAGAAGAGAGAGCTTTTAGAGAAAGGAGGTGTTCTGAACGTGGAACGGGTTTCCAGTTCTGCGAGTGAGTGGCGCTTCCTTTTCCCAAGGCGACATCTCACTTCCTGTGCGCGCTGAGCAGCCACTAATTAAAATTCGCAGTTGTACCAGAAGCAGCTCATTGAAGTCGAGATGTGCTGTGGAGCTTTGATTAATAACTTTTTGCTGCTTTCATATTTTTTTTGAAAATCTAGATCACAAGACATTTGCCACCTGGAGACACTGGATCTGAAGTCCTGTTTTGAACTTTTCATGCGTCTGCACACGTTCTCAGGGGCAGTCGCTAAAAACATGGTGTCCTGGAATTTGCATCACTGAATTAGTTATAAGGCCCAGCTTCCGCAGTACCTTTGTTAAAAGGAAAACATGGGACAGCCTTGCTGCGGGCAGAGCGTCCCCAGTGCTGGCCCTTTACCCCCGCACACACAGCGGCCACTTCCCTCCACCCACTCTCAGGACCCACCCCGTGACCACAGAAACACCCACAGCACTCTCGGGCATCCAGATCACAAAGCCTTAGGAATAACTGTAGGTGCCCTGTATATCCCGAGCACATTTCTTTTTAAATTATTAACTATAATTACTATCATTAACTTCACATCGGTGAGCACACTGGTCTAAAGAACCAGTTCTAAATCTACAGAGTCAAGACATTTATACTGTATACTTAATAGACCTGACGTGGACCCTTGCAATATCCACCATAGGTGTGATCCCACCATTCATCCTCCCTCCACCTGACCTCTCCCCTCCCTTCCCATCTCCTCTCCCCCCTTCATCTACATTGTACCCCCTAAATGCATTAATATATACATGATCCACCTCCTTATGATTTCATTTTTTAAAAAAAATCTACAGAGTCAAATTCTGCTTGAGTCCCATGTCAGGAGAGTCCAGTTCCCAAACCCGAAGCCATAGTTAAGACCTCAACGTGAAGAGGAAGGCCATTGGCACAACAGGGAAGGAGGGAACGTGTGTCAGAGGAGCAGTAGGGCTGTGTCACAGATGCCTCTCCTCCAGCCCTCTGCCTCTCTCTGCCTCTGTCTCTCCCACACACACATCTCTCAACCAGTAAAAGTTGAACAATACGATCCCCCCACCCTGAAAAATCAGATCTTATGAAATTAGCTCAGTATGGGATGAGGAGAAACATTTGTCTCTTGGGCAGGAGGGGCAGAGAGGATGGAACAAGGACCCAGGGAGGGGCAGGGTCACTGGGCAGGCAGACACATACGTGAACCCCGTCCAAGTTTGCCTGGTCCTCACATAGGGGTGGATTGTTCTGAACTTTCTGTTAAACCAAAGGGAATTATTTTAAAATTACTTTCCAGGATCTTAACAGATACTTGTATGGAGGATGTAGTGCCTTAAAAAAGTTAAATTACTATGCACTTTGTGTTTTAAGCAGAGAAATAAGTAAACACGCCAAAAATGTATTAAAGCTGCTTATAGTTTTACACACACTTTTCTCTTGAAGGAGTTCATTTCAGCTATTTGAGAAATTACATCTGAGCACTATTTCATTGTGCTGCAGTCGGGCAAATGAGTCACAGGAGCACAGGCTGACACGCCTCACACTGACCCGCCGCTCACTCAACTGGGCTTCACATCAGCCACTGATTTACAAGTTCCCGGGCAATGTCAACCCAGAAAGCAGAGCTTTCCCTCCCTCCAGGAGGTGACTGGACATCGGCAGCGGTCACTGTGAACAGGGTCACGACACAAATACTCAAAACCTTGCTTGTCCCAAGGCCGAAAGTCAGCCATGCCCAGGAGAGTTTTCAAAGAAAAGAGCATTCTCCCATTTTCAATTTTCTTTTTAAATTCCATTTTTCCTAATGTAGTTTTCCATCTCCTCTCCAGAATCAATCAAAATGCTGACCTTGGACCAAAAGAATAGACTGAAAAAACCAAAGGTTTCAGCTCCCTTTCATTTTGGTGGTTAAACACCCCAGATAGGCTCTGTGAGAATGAATGGTTAATTGATAGAAAATCAGTTATAATTAAGTGTACATTGTGGAGGGTTTTGCAGCTAACTGATTAAGAGACTTTGCTTCTAGTGCAAAGGTTCCTACTCTTGTAAGGTGAACAGACATCCCGCTTTTGGCAGGACAGCCCCGATTTTTAACAATTTGTCCCGTGTCCCACATCCCGCAGCATTTTAAAAAGTCCCAATTTTTGGAAAGAATGCACGACAAGCTAGAGGATAGCAGGAGAACGGGAAGGGAATATATGGTTTTAGGCTGCCATGTGGCTATTTCACCAGAATATGAGTTTTATGTTATTTTTGTTAATTTTATAATGTTAAACTTTAATAATAACAAATAATTGTTGAGAACTAATTATCAAGAACTGCTTATCAAAGTTTGCATTGTTGATCAGTTGTTAGAATTCGACCACCATTGTTTGGACTTAATGAACAATGGCATTTTTTGGCATTGGCAACCACGAAAACATTTTATAACTGTCTCTCAGATGATACACATCATACTGCTTGCTAATGCTAGTTAAACAAGTGATGTCAACAAATCAGCTATTCAGATAATTTAGGCAAGTAATTTATTTATTTATTTCATGAATTTAGCAGACGGTACTCATATTATTTATATTTTATAGTGGTGGCAAAAAGTCTAGCGCCAGCCTTGAAAGTGACACTTACCAGGTATCATTATTTAAAAAAATGTATTGATAAGGAAAAGGTTAAATCTTGGGCATCAGCAAAAATCACAATAGAGAACAAATGGTTAGAAAGATTTCATCATTTTGAAACAAACCATGTTCCATATAATAATGCACTAAAAATTGTGGGATACATGCTGTCCTTACCAGGAACTAATATTGCAACTGAACACATTTTTTCTATGTTAAATAAAGTGTGGACATAAGAAAAATCACAATTAAGTGTTGAGACTTTGAAAGCCATTTTATGTGTGAAATATAATTTAACAAATCCTTGTGAAAATTTTCATGACCTTTTAAACGACAGCAATCTACTAAAAAAAATTCACTCAAATGATGAATATGCCGAAGAATAAAATAATACTATACATAATTTTTCAATATATTATATTTGTAAATTGTACTTACGTTGAAATTTTTAAAAATATATTACAATACTATTTTTGCATTCTATGAAAATTTTTGTTGCTCCATATAGACCAAATTTGTAATTAAGAAACCCCTCCCCCAGTCAGTGGTGTCCCACTTTACCAATGTTAAGATCTGGTCACCTTAGTAAAGGGCCTCACAGAAACTCGGCCCAAATGCGTCTCGTGGGTAGCAGTGTGGGAGTCCGCTTCTCCCACTTTCCTGCTCCCTCTTCATCCCACCAGTCCCCAGTGCAACTGCCTGTCCCCTTGGGCCCTGGAGTGCCAAGTAGGCAGGAGGCCTCCTGTGGTGGTCAGAGCTGGACCAAAGGTGGAGCCTAATGCAGGAGACCTGGGGCTGCAGGGGGTGCAGAGAGAGAGAGAAGGAGGGAGGGAGCGGGAGAAGGAGGGAGAGGGAGAAAGGGGGAAGGGAAAGGGGGAGAGAGAAGAAGGGGGGGAGAGAGCAAGGGAGGGAGGAAGGAAGAGAGGGAGGGAGAAAGGGAGGAAGGGGTCAGCAGAAGAGCCAGGGCATGTGGCAGGGGTGGAGCCTGCCCCAGGGGCACAGATCATTAGTCCTAAGAGTGAGCAAGGCCCGAGGGTCACAGGGAGCCGGTCAGCTGGTCACTGTGTGGGCTGAGGCCAGCACACTGCCGGCACTCAGACCTGTGTGTAGCAGGGGCCTGGCTGGGGCCCAGCCTGAAGGTTAGGACTCAGCCCACTGCTGCCCAGAGTGCTGCTCGGATGAGCCATGGCCTGTGTCAGGTGACCTCCAAAAGTCACCTCCTTGGGTAGAAGCAGTGACCAGGGTCTCAGGGAGCCAAGTGCCACCCACGTGCTCCAGGAGCTTCAGCAGGTCAGCAGGACGGCTGCTGCTGAAGCCGTGTGTGCCCCAAGCCTTAGCATGGCCTCCATGCACCTCGTAGTTCATGCTTATCCTCTTTATTCTTCTTAACTTTTTTCTCAAGATCTGACCTTGTCAACCACTCTCCTTCAGAGGGGATGCTGAGGCCATAATGACCAGAACAGCCACGAGGAGAGAGCTTGTCCCTCTGGGCAGCCAGGTGGGTTACAGAGAGAGGACTGGAGAGCCCTGGGGCCCTGGACCATCCTCTTACAGCTGGGAGAAAACACTAGGATGCCTGGGCCCCCACTCCCCTGCCCCTTCACTCACAGTGCACAGAATGTGTCTCCCACATGGCAACAGTTATGAATGGCAAATGCACTGGTCTAATGCCCCTGTATCCAGGAGAGACACCCTTAGGAGACGAGGGCCTGTGGGTAAGGGCCAGGCATCCATAGGAGATCAGCAAGTCTGAAGGAGCAACTCACCAGGTGGCAGGTACCACCCACCTGCCACCATGGGACACCCACTGCAATGTCCAAGGAGAGTCTGAGAAACTTGGGGAGCAGCAGCCAGAGTCCAGCCTGTCCAAGAAGCAGCTGTCTACCTGAGCTGTCTCTGTAGGGTGAGAGGCCCCCATGGAGCCACAACCCTCGCTCATTGGCTAATGGTTTAATTAGGCCCATCTGGAGGCCGCTGCGGCGAGAATAGTCTCTGCTCTGATAGTGGCAGAGAGGTAATTTGTCACTCTGCAGCCAGCAACTGGCTGTCCTGTCCCCAAAGCCACACAGAGGCTGGGTTTCCGTCTCGAGAGGGGACAGTGGAATGTCCAAAGCACTGGCATGCTTCACCTTGGCACAGAGGAGAACAGAACTCAGCTCTCCCACACCCTTGAGCTGACCTTGGCCAGGGAGAGAGCATCTGAAAGGCAAGCAGATACCCTGCCACCCGCCAGCCCTTGCACGTCCTCACGAGTGTACACACAGGACACTAGTGATGCCAGTAGACCAACCTCACTGGGCCTCCGACCCCCAGCTGTGGGATCATGCTCCAGGGCAGGAAGGCTGGAGGCTCCCTCATCCTTCTCAAGTTCACCAATTCTATGTCAGGTTCCACATCAGGCTTTCTCGTGCTACCCACACAGGACAGCTCAGGGCAAACAGGGAATTTAAATTCACATCAGAAAGTCCTCAATAGGCTCGACACCTGTGGCTCAAGTGGCTAAGGCACCAGCCACATACACCTAAGGTGGCAGGTTCAAATCCAGCCCGGACCTGCCAAACAACAATGACGGCTGCAACC
>NW_003852414.1:26922159-26927494 GCF_000181295.1 Otolemur garnettii
CACTCTACCCAGGGGGACAGCTTGAGGCTCCGTCTCAAAAAAAAAAAAAAAAAGAAAGGCCTCAATGGTGGCTGGAGAGGCTGTGAGCTGAGTTTAATGGAAGAGCATGAGGAGACCAAATCAAGCCTGAGCTATGGGAGGGAGGGTTTCTGATACAGCCGGACCAGCCCTGGACTATTAAATCAGAGGTTCCTCACGTCTGGAGAGCGGATGGGAAAGACTTGGTGTCACCCTCATCTTTCAGTGACACAGATGGAGTTTGAGCTTCCACAAACACCAAGGGATTGTTTTACCCACAAAACATAAACTAGCCCAGGAATCCCCCCCAACTTAGAGATTTATTTATGCTTCAAAAAAGAATTTGAGAAGAGTTGTGAATATGGAAAGCCCCAAAGCAGCTGGGGCAGTGTTTGAGGGATGCATCCTCCACGTGAAACAGCCCAGAGCACACGCAGCTCAGCAGCACGTCAGTTTGACATTAAAGACCTGTGGGGGTTTGTAATTGTGTTAGTAACCATGAAAAGGTACAGCTGGCCTGAGCAGCCCAGCCAATCACCGGAGCAGGACGCCCAGATCATCCCATGTCCATGTCTGTGTGGTCATGGCCCCTCAGGGAGTGACTAGAAACAGCCTCTGGTGGCTTGAGGACCACTGGGTGACTGTCACAGACCCAGGGTGACTTGAGGACCACTGGGTGACTGTCACAGGCCCAGGGTGGCTTGATGACCACTGGGTGATTGTCACAGACCCAGGGTGGTTTTATGACCACCGGGTGACCATCACAGACCCAGTGTGACTTGAGGACCACTGGGTGGCCGTCACAGACCCAGTGTGACTTGAGGACCACTGGGTGTCCATCACAGTCCCAGGATGGCTTGAGGACCATAAGGTGACTTTCACAAACCCAGGAACTTTGGGGAGTCCTAGGCCTGCCTGGCTGTGAGTGCTCTGTGCTCTTTGGCCCCAAAACCCAGAAACTCGGGAAGTCAGTGTCCTCTCTGCAGCTAGACAGGAACCCAGTGTCCTCTCTTTCTACAGCTGGACAGGAGCACAGTGTCCTCTGCAGTGGGAGAGAAGCTTGGCCCAGCACCATCCCAGCACCTGCCCAGTGGCCACCCACCAGGACACACCTAGCACCCACCTGGCGGACTGGGGAGGACATCGAGACCAAGTCCAGTGGGCTCTTGGGTCCATCTGGCAATCTGTCCCAGGTTATAGGATTATTTCTGTCAAAGTCACTGGCAATACAGAATTCCTTGTATGGGCCCAAACATCTTGACACCCACATCTGTGTATAAGAGAAAATAAATCAAGTAAGGGGACACAGCTCAGCTGTCAAGTAAGCGACAGAGAAGAGAAGCTGTTACCACCATCAGGGGGGTCAGCAGCGACTTCAGGGGCCATAGGGCGGGGCAGAGGTGGGGGCTGGGCAGAGGTGGGGGTCAGTTGGGGCAGAAGTGAGGGTTAGGACAGAAATGGGGGTCAGGGTAGAGGTGGGGGTGGAGATGGGAAAAGGCATCCCCTAAGGAAAATTGGGAATGTTCAATGCCGGGGTCACTCATATTGAATTTTGACAATTCTGTAAGTGACACCACCTTTTGACACTGTAACAAACCAGACACTTCAAAGTCCATTAAAAACCCTCCTTTCTCTGAAGTTTGTTCTGTACAAACAAATTAGGTGGGTCCAACCACACATCCGTTGAAAGGTCCCATTAACAAGATTGAGTTCAAGTCTGAGGTTTGGGTCTGTGCTCTGTGGCTACACCTGCTGAGAACTGTATCTGGATCTCTGACCTTCAGCAAGGATCGACTTTTCTCACTGTTTATAATGAGACGTAAATGCAGTCTGCAGAGAGGCAGGGCAGCCTCGTGGCTGTTGGCCCACAGTCGACGTTGTGTGGATACCTGAACCCACAGACCCTCTGTGTCCTTATAGAACAGGGGTGGTGGCAGCGCCCACACAGGACGGTGGTGCTGGCAGCACTCTGCAACTCAGGTGACAAGTGCAGCACAGACAGCTGTCTCTTCAGCTACCAGGACCCCAGCTTCACTGTCACTGTGTTTACTGGTCAGGATGCCTGGAGGTTTGTCTTCTGAATGTGCATTAAATAGAAGGGGAACTCCCATGGGACCAGCTGTCTCCATCAGGCCAAAATCTCTTGGTTGAACATAAATACGGGCTGATTCTTGCATGCGTGTTTATTTTCTAAGTTAACAGACCCTGAGACGATACAGGGGTGATTCTAGGCATAATGCAGTTTATTTTGTGTTTTTCCCGTACCAGATAGAGTGGTGGCAAATGGAACAAGTACTTTTGAAAATACAGACTTTGAAGTTGAACCATTCAGGGACCTGTCTCAGGCTGGGCTGAAGCCATTCAGTTTATGAAGAGAAGAGGTTGATAGGAAACCTGCCAAATTCCCAGCTGTTTCTGGAAGTATCTGTCAGGGCAAGTGGACTCGTGGGAGAGGGTGGGAGGCACGGCCGACTTTGAGGAGGCAGATTATTCTGGGAAGCAGAGGGGAGCGTCCAGGAGGGGACGGTGTAAACTTCATGTAATAATTGGCAGAAACTCAGAAGGCAGAGAGGACTATTGTACTCGGAGAAAGGAAGTTGAAGCTTTATAAAGCTATAATTTTTTTGTTTAGTTTACTAAGCTTTTGGCTAATCACTTAGACATCTTTAAACCCCAATCTTACTAGATTTCCCTAAATTATTCCTTTCAGAGAAAACTTGTGCCTGCCTATTTAAAAGGTTCTGCACCAGCGTGACAGCACTGCAGGCTCATGAATTAGAGCTTCCAGTTCTGGTCACACTCTAAATAGATAAAATGAAATCTGTATTTTTTCCATAAGGGGCCAGGATAGAAGAAACCAGGGCGGTGGCTCACGCACCGGTGCCGTCGTTAACTATAATGTCCCTACAAAGAACTCGAAAGTACTTTCTTCTTTCTAATGTTTCCGAAAAGGGCTTTGAAATGACAGCGCCTCAGACTATTCATTTATCTTGTGAGGGATTCCACAATTATTTATCTTTTCAAATCATGCCTCCAGAGCGACCTGGGGCTGCAATAAATAACGTCAGTGGCTACAGAGCTCCAGGTCCATCCTCCCCAGGCTGCGGGCCCTCCCCGCTGCTGCCTCAGCCTCCGTCACTGGCCGCCACCTTTCCAGGGTCAGAGATGACTTCCCTGCTTCTGGTCAGAGGCACACAGGCAGGGGCAGAGGGCTCCTAACTCATGCTGGGGGCACAGCAGGCCCAGTGACACCTGCGCTCCTCTCCCCATAGCACAGCAAAGTGAAGCAAGTGGGCACAAATGGGGAAAGCAAGGGGCTGGGAGCAGAGGCGTCAGAGACAGCAGGGGCTGCTGCAAGGAACCAGCTCACCCCAAAGAATCCAAAGGCGTCCCCGCACCTCTGATTCCAGAGCGCTGCCCCAGTGTGGCATTTTGCTGTTGTGGGGTCAGTACGTGGCCTTACCCCTGCACCGGTCGCAGTGTGTGGCAGGTGCATCCAGCCCGGTGAGACAGCCCCTCTGAGCACCCATTCACCATACAGATTTCTCTGCAGTGTCCGACTTTCTCTCTTCTTATTCAGCAAGACCAGTGTTCGGAGTTTCTGGGCTCAGATGGTGCACAGGACACTATGAGAAACAATAGAGTTGGCAGGAAGAGCCCCCAGCATGTGTCCAGTCTGGGCGAGTCGGGGGCTCCAGCCAGGGCCTTCGTGCCCTGTAGGGAGTAGGATGTGGCTAAAAGGTAGTGGGAGTGGAAACAGACACAGGTCAGCTGTGCTCAGTGTCTACATTTTCAGAGTGTTTAGGCTGGGGACACATCCGAACATATTCTAAGGGAAACTGCAAGGGTTTTAGCCGAGTGTGGAACTAGGTTTGGGTGAGGGGCACACACTGGGCTGCCACTTACCCTACCACAGCCTGTCCACTTCAGCATCCTCGATGTGCCAGGCCTTGATCCCGTGTCCACTGCACACGTCCCAGGACCTGGGGACTCTGCCCTCTGAAGCCAGCCTTCCCTGGGTTGGGACTTTTGCCACATATCTGTTTTTTTCACATCTACTAACCACACAAAGACCCTGCTTACCCAGATACCAGCACTGGGCCTTCTGCCTGGGTCCTCATCCCTCTGTCCAGGACAATGCACACTTTGGAAAGCGCCTGTGAATATTAGCATCACAAAGTCACACTGGAAGCGCCCTGGGCACCGTCACGTGACAGCGAAATCTCCTGTCATAAATTTAAACATTAACCAAACAAGGTGAAATTCCCAGACCTCAGAGAGTGGAGGAGTTTAATGCTAACACAGTCTGTCACTCTATCAGAAAAGTCATTTGAAAGGCTCCCTGCCCTTTGTAAGAGCCTGGAACACACAGTGACAGGAGACTCTGGTGCCTCAGTGCAGACAAGACAAATTGCAGGCACGCCACCGTCATCATTGACTGTCCAGGCCACGCTGGTGCCTGGCAGGACAAGACAAAGCTCCTGTGACAGGCATCGGAACAGCCGCACACTTCTCTGTCACTGCCGATGATAACCTGTGTCATCACCAGTGTGTGTGCATTTTGTTTTTTAAAGAAAAAGCCTTAGAATTCCCTATTCCTTTGTCCTTCTCTCTGGTCCCCAGACCAAACCTTGATGGCAAAGTGAGGTGATCGATGTGGGCAGGTAAAATGGTTTGTTTTGCATGTAACATACAAGCAAGTGAGTAATTTCCCTCTGTACGCAAGATGCCCGGGGACAGGGAGTGCTTGGTGGCCACGGCCGCCCAGGGACGTTGATGGAGTGCCGTTCCCCAGGCCGTGAATCAGCGGAGGCCAAGCCTGGCACAGGTGCAGACAGCTGCGGCCTGGAGGAAGAAAACACCAAAGCCCTAGAGAAATACTTCCTGCATTTAAAAATTATCCTTGAGCTCTGTGTGGTTGACACAGGGAATCTGATCATCCATCCTTGCTGTGTAAGTGGCATAATGAGTGCCCCCTTTTCCCTGCATTAGCTGCTCACTCTGGCCTCTGGGAGAACCTGAAGGCTTTATTTATCTGAGCCAAGGGTGCTGGGCAGCGCCGTGTGTACCGGGCGCGACCCCAAAATGAAGTGCCTCATAATGAAGCAGGCACAGGAGACCACGCCGCCCCTGAGGTCACGTCACCAACCTAATGCAGCATCCAGTGCTTTGGGAGCATCTTCTGGTGACCAGCCGAGTCTGCCAGGTACATTGTCACTGTCACTCCCCAAGCTCTGGATCATTCCATGATCAGGCTCAGCGATCTGGGTTTGGGTTTCCACACAGAGAGCAAATCAGCCAAAAACACTTCTTTTAG
>NW_003852414.1:26927561-26953070 GCF_000181295.1 Otolemur garnettii
GGTGGGCTGTGGGGGGCTGTCTGAGGTGCTGACCACGGCCTCTGTGAGGCTCCAGTCTTTGTCTCTCAGAGGTCTCGGGGTCAGCCCCCACCTCTCTCACCTGCTGGTGGGCTGTGGGGGGCTGTCTGAGGTGCTGACCACGGCCTCTGTGAGGCTCCGGTCTTTGTCCCTCAGAGGTCTCGGGGCTCAGACCCCACCTCTCTCACCTGCTGGTGGGCTGTGGGGGGCTGTCTGAGGTGCTGACCACGGCCTCTGTGAGGATCCAGTCCTTGTCCCTCAGAGGTCTCGGGGCTCAGCCCCCACCTCTCTCACCTGCTGCCGCATGTCTGTGACCCTGGGACTGCCTGGTCCACCCACCTCTGCATCTCCTCCCAAGCAGGGGGCTGAATGTGAGCATGAGTGTGGGTGTGTGTGTGAGTATGAGTTGGGGTGGGTGTGAGTGTGAGCAACTGAGTGAATGCATGTATGAGTCTGTGTGTGAACATGTGTGAGTTTACATGACTGTGTGTCAGTGTGAGACTGTGTGTGAACATGTGTGAGTTTACATGACTGTGTGTCAGTGTGAGACTGAGTGTGAGCAGAAGTGTCAGTGTTGTTGAGCTTGCCCTTGAGTTAATTCAAGTTGTGTTTCTTGGTATGAGGCCAATTCTAGTAGCTTCTCTGTCTTGCTTTCATTTTACATAAATTATATCAGTGTGGTTTTTCTGTCATATGACCTGATTGGTTATACTATATGACTTGAAAAATAAAAACCAATATTATTAAATATTTTAATTAAATAATATTGATTAATAATTATTTTTAAATATTATAAATAAAATAAAATATTAAATATTTTTTTAAAAAACATCTCTAGGCTTGCCAGGAGACTGTCCTGTTCTCAGTGTTTCTTTCTTTTTTTATTTTTATTTTTGCAGTTTTTGACCAGGGCTGGGTTTGAAGCTGCCACCTCTGGCATATGGGGCCAGTGCCCTACTCCTTTGAGCCACAGGTGCCGCCCAGAATATTAAATAATATTTTAATAAATATTATTTATAATTACATAAATTTCCCAAATCACACAGATGACCACTGTCACCAATTTTAACTCACCCCACCCAGGTGGGGCTACAAGGCTGCAGATCTTCCCCCAGGTTGGCCTGCCGGGCCCAGAAGACCTGCCGTCCACATGTCCAGGTGACTAAACAAGAGATCACCCTGTGCAATGCTCAGGGTGGTTTTGATATCATGTAAACAAAATATGTGTCCTTGTGGAGATTGTGATTTCGTGCTAATTTTCATTTTGATTTCTAATTTGGAGGGTCATTTTTCAAAAAAAAATCATTAATGACACAGATCTGCAGAATGAGACTTTTGAGTCTAAAAAATAAGACTTAAAAAACCTTAGTAAATGCCAAATTTAGGGGTACTGAGGTGAAGTATACATGATTTACAACTAGAGCACATTTTTTAGACAGATATGTGGAAAAATAACCATCCAGGGCAGCACCTGTGGCTCAAGGAGTAGGAGGCTGGTCCCATGTACCGAGGGTGGCAGGTTCAAGCCTGGCCCCAGCCAAAAAACTGCCAAAAAAAAAAACCATCCAGACAGTCTTCAGGGTGCAGAAGGACAATGGGGTGGCCAAAGTGACCAAGTGAGGGGAGAGCCTCCCCATCCCTGCTGCACCTTTTCAGCAGAGGTGTGAAGAAGCAGGTGTCCCCAGAGCTCACAGAGTTCACCCTCTGTTGCTCACGGGTCCTAGAAGTACAGATCTTTTTTTAAAAAAAATATGCTGTGTTTTAACTGACAGTCTCGTGGGTTTAGACCTGATCTTGGGCTGCTCACATCATTTGCTTCTGTGAAATCATAAGAGCCGCTGAACTCAGCAATGCTAGGCCAGCAAGTGGCAAGCGACATGTGAACAAACCATCTCACGCTGTGGCTTTCCCTGAATTGGCAGTTGTAACTCTTTTAGGGATCTTTCATCCCTTGACAATGCTGAATTTAGATTGAAGGACCCTGAAATGTTTTATTAAATTATTTTATATCAAATGCTAAATAGCATGAGTTCTTGGGTGGCACCTGTGGCTCAAAGGAGTAGGGCGCTGGCCCCATATACCGCAGGTGGTGAGTTCAAACCTGGCCCCAGACAAAAACTGAAAATACGTAAATAAGTAACATGAGTTCTAACATTGTTGATACTTGGCTCCCATTGTAGTGACAGATATTCTTTCTACAAACTTATACTTGTGAATATTGAAAAATTTCCTGGATTTTGCTAAGTCTACCTTTTAGAAAGAGGAACTACAGATGAAAACAAAAGAATTACCGTGTCCTCGAAAATAAGACCTAACCAAAAAATAAGCCCTAGCAGGATTTCTATGCATTTGTTAAATATAAGCCCTACCCCAATAATAAGACCTAGTGATGGGCATGGCTATGCAGATACACTGCATAGCTACACCATGCATTTCAGCACGGAGAGGAAGACATCCCCTGAAAATAAGCCCTAGTGTGTCTTCTTGAGAAAAAATAAATATAAGACAGTGTCTTATTTTCGGGGAAACACGGTAACTAAGCTAAAACTTTTTCTCAGAAGCTAAACTTTTCTTGGGTTCATAGCACATACTGACTTCAGCTAAGAATAAACCCAGGGTCTCACTCCTGTGCTGGTGAGAGCTGAGGCTGCTTGGGCTCGGTCGAGGTGCTAGGCTCACCACGCTCACTTGGAAACGCCTTACTTACGTCCTTTACCTTCTGTTACTACAATTTATCAGACTCATTTGAAAAAGTCATTCTCTCACTAGTCTATTTTCCAACTGAGATACAAAACAGAAAATCTGTCCTTCATAGTTCAATAGTGTTTCAGAAGATCTTCCCTACAAATAGCTGTGGTGAGCGAGTGCACATGCCATGTCAGTGGCCGTGTAACTTGACCAAGGCCGGCTTGTTATCTGACACACTCCTGAGAGTTTGAGTCCCACCGGGGCCTTTAGCTTCTGTCTCAATGTGTTTTTCTCATATTTCAAGTTAGCATGCAAATGGGCCACCCAAGCCCCTTACGTGACAAGCTACGAGGTCTAAGCTGGCTCTCAGCCTCTCCGGCAGGGCAGGGCTTTCTGCTTTGGGCTCATCGTCACTTTTCAGCCATTTCTTTTGAAGCATTGTTGGGAATTATCACCCAGAAAGAGGGGAGGCACCTCCCTAGCCTTTCCCCACTGAGGAACTTGGTGAAGGGCGGTGAACTAACTCCTCCATGCAGGGAGCGAGATGACAATAGTACCAGGAAATGAGACTGTTAACCTGAATTTCCACAAAGACAAGTGGGTTTTGGGAAAGGCATCAGGAAGTAGTGAACACCCCGTTCCTGGAGGTGTTTAAGCACCGCTGAGCTCTGCATTCAGGCACCTGGGCATTTATGGGCAATTGGTTAGCAGGTACTGCTGACCTTCCCCATGAGGCCCATGTGCAGACATGCCCCAAGGCTGTCACCCAGGGCCACTCTGACCAGAGCCCCATGTAATGCATCAGGACAGGGCATTGGCAGAGGTCAGGAGGGTGCCCAGAGCCCCTGTAGGCTAGAAGCCCAGCCTCAGCTATCTGCTCTCAAAGGGTCCACGTGGGGGCATGTGGGGTAGGAAAACCAGAGAAAGACCGTGCTTAGTCCGAAGCGGGTGGCAGTTCCTGGATATTTCCTATGGAGCCACTTCTCCCTGACACGTGCCCCAAGCCCTGCCGTCCAGAGTGCAGAGTGCTGAGCCAAACAGCCACAATCCCGGACAGGCTTGGCCCAAGGAGGAGCGTGCTCCTGCCCACACACAACCCCACCGTCCTTCTAAAATGTCTGGCACTGCTGGGTGTATGTTCTTGGTAGTGACTGCCCATGCTTCACAGCCCCCTGGCCAGTGAGGGTGACAAGACCGCTACTTCCCACTGGCAGATGCTGTGACCAGGTGCAATTGGCCAGGTCCTCTCTGCCTCTGCTTGTTTGTTTGTTTGTTAGACCTAATATTACCTATATGACCTGCCAGGTGGATACAAGGATTAGAAATATGTGGCCCCTGGCAGGCCGAGTTAAGCAGGTAGAAAGTGAGTGATGAATTTCCTCTTCCCAGCTTGTCCTGATCCACAGACTCGCCCAGAGGACTGGCTGCAGCGGGAGCCACCGTGAATTAGATGTGTGTGTGACCTTAGGGGAAAAAAAGCTTAATCTAAGTCTCAATCTCCTCATCTGGAAAATGATGGTGATCAAATTACCTGCCCCACTGGGCTGCTGTAAGAGACACTCTATCAGGTGCACAGACACTGGGAGCGATGTGTGGTGTGCAGTCGGCAGTCCGTAAACGCTGACCTGCAATGTAGACCCCCCTCTGCAACAGCTCCCTGAGTCAAACTCCCTCGTGAAAGAAGAACAGGAGACGGGAGTGGTGTGAAATCTCAATCGAGTAAAACCATTTAAGAAAGCGTGCCCGTAGCTACATTCATTATAGCTTTTATAAATGCCATTTTTGTATTAATGCGAAAGATTTATTTGACATCAAGTTACTCAAATATATATACTTTTAACATTTAAATTAACTTCTTGTCCCAAACTCTAAATGGGGAAATATGTCATCTTTTTTCAAATCATCAAAGCTCATTGTTAATTCGAAAGTT
Source organism: Otolemur garnettii (assembly GCF_000181295.1). Classification (NCBI taxonomy): domain Eukaryota; kingdom Metazoa; phylum Chordata; class Mammalia; order Primates; family Galagidae; genus Otolemur; species Otolemur garnettii. The sequence continues at coordinate 26,932,198 of NW_003852414.1, forward strand.
AATGGCATTTGAGGCTATTTCCACATACGGAGGGTAATATCCACATCTGTCCTCCATCTCTCCGGGAGGGATTAAAGTCGCCTCATTTATATTGGGTGCTGGCTTTGACAGGGTAATTCAGAAATGTAATGGCAACTAATTTGAGTTGGAAAAGGAACTTTCCCGATTGTACAGTCCCCACCGGGCCGAGAACAGCCTCGGGGTCTCCCCTCAGTCACCAAAAACCCATTATCTCCCTAGTTGCTGGGACTTTCTCTGCAGGGGAAGCAGTTCCACTGGCCACACTCACATGAAATGGTTGCTCTTTTTTTTTTGTTTTGCAGCTCTGGCTGGGGCTGAGCTTGAACCTGCCACCCCAGGCATATGGGGCTGGCGCCCTACTCCTTGAGCCACAGGCACCACCCAAATAGTTGCTCTTCTTATTAAAGCTAGATGAATATGCTCATCATTTTAATTTCCTCTGGGTTTTTTTTTTTTCATTTGGCACCCCTGATAGAAATACCTGCAGGGAAATAGCTCAAGAAGTGCCCCGAGCAGTGAGAGGGGCCTGTTTGCATCAGCCTGGGAGCAGGTGCATCCTGAGAATGATGGATAATTCCCCAGGGTAGGCTCTTAGTGTGAGGATGGCAACACATTTGATGTTCTAGAGACAGGAAAACAGGACAGACAATCTCATCAGGCAGGTAACACTAACTGAGGACAAGAATCTATCTTATATTTGCCCTACATTTTGCCATGGATTTTGTTTACTTTCTCAGTATCAAGGAACAAATGAGTTATTTTATGTAAAATTATCTGAAAATTTCAACACTGTAAAACTCTAAGCTGAGGGTAATTATTTAAGAAAAAATTCTTCACCATCTACTAGAGGAAAGCATAGTTGCTTTTCAAGAGTACAGGGGGTTTCATTAGGCTTGCTTTTTGCCAGTAATCAAGACTTAGGCAATGCTGCGTGATTATAGCTCTAATCAGGGAAGAATGCCGTAATTAAAGAGTGGAGCTCGGGAGGGGCCGTGCTGCTCATTCTTTCTGCTCTAGATTGGCAAGATACAGGGGGATTCTGTGGAAACGGGATTCACGTCCTCGTCGGCAGGTAAATAAATTACCAAGTATCTGATGCTAGCTGTAGCAGAGCCACTTGTGGTGAAAAACATCTCAATAATTTAAAATAAAATGTCTGAGGGCAGCAGGCCCCTGTCCGTTCAGTGTCCCCGCTCCAGCTGTGTTGAGGACCCCCTCCCACTAGATCTCAACAACAGCCTTTGGGCCAGGCACTGTGGCTCATACCAGTAACCTCAGCACTCAGGGAGGCCAGGGTGGGAGAATTACTGAAGGCCAGGTGTTCAAAACCAGCCTGGGCAGCATATAGAGACCCCATCCCTACAAAAAAATAAGAAAAATTATCCAGGTGTGGTGTCATGAGCCTGTAGTCCTGGCCACTCAGGAGGCTGAGTCAGGAGGATCTCAAGCCCAGTTGGAGGCTGTAGTGAGCTGTAATCATACCACTGCGCTCTACCTGGGTGAAAGAGGGAGACCCTGTCTCTAAAACAAAAACAAAAGCACAAACATAAACACAACAGCCTTTCAATAAGGAATCAGTTTTAAACCATAAGGGCCTTTTTTAGAAAATGAAGGTTACCATTTTAAGTGTCAAGAGTTAAATGAAAGAGACTCAAAAGTTTCAATTGGAAATTAAATACATACATGTAAAACATATGTGCGTATACATTAATGGGGGGTTCAAATCGGACAGGTCCACCTGCGAGGTCAGTGTCCCCCACTCCCACGTTCAGCTGCTCCTTTGCAGTTTGGAAGCATCCAGACTCCCTGACCAAGGCTGTCCTGGTTTCCTTTCTGCCCTGAAGCCACTCGCCCCACCACCCAGTGCAAAGCACTGCTCAAGAAAGATCAACTGTGCCCTGCCCCGAGCTGGGGAGGAGCAGGAGGCCCAGGTGCAGACTCTGCTTAAGCTGGTTTCATGGCAGCAGGAGTCTCTGCTGGGCTGCACTCAGCTTCTGGTATCTGCACAGTGGCCTAGATGGTCGCCTGGGTGAGGTGGGGGGCAGGAGTAGGTGACTGGAGGGGATTGGGTGGAAAAATGAACCATTGTCCAGGGATGAACTGAGGTGAGGTTGTTAGGAAGAAAAAGATTATTGAAGTTCAAAGGGACCAGAACCTCCTGGTGTGATCCTGAGAGGGTGGCGTGAGTGGTGAGGACTTCAGGTGTGGCCAGCAAGGCTGTCCCCTGGGAGAACATGGGGTGGGTGGTGGGAAGGCTGTGACCCAGCGCAGGGCATCCTGGGAGGGTGCCCAGGAAGGTCTGACCCAGAGGATTCTACAAGACAATAGCAGAGTCATGTCCAAGCTGGGACTTTGGGCCGGGTCCTCTTCAAGGGCAAATTCAACATGAAGGCTTTGGGGTAAATTTGGTGCCTCAGTTTCCACACTCAGGCTGTTAGTTGAAGATTGTTCTGATGACCCAAGTTACATAAGACACACCTGCCACTGTACTTACCCACCTCTCCTGGGCTCTGCCCAGCTGGACCCCAAAACCTCCTGATCAAGAGAATTAATATACAACATTGCTCCTTGATAGGTGACTTACCTAATGAATGAAGGAGATCATTCTAAAAACAACCCTTTAAAGATTCAGGTGTATTTTTAAACCTTAGCACCCGTGGTTGATAGAGTGTAGGTAAGATAAATTTTAAACTGTAAAAAAGCCATAAACTCTTTCAGTGTATGTTATAATCTTTTCAATTTCACAAATATGCTTATTTTAGTTAATATGTATTGGATCCTAGAGAAATGTTTAAGTTTATACCAGCTCTCAAGGGTTGAAATGAAAATTGGCTTCTATAAATACAGATTGGTTTGCTTAGCTGCGCCCAGCCATGAACGCAACTCGGCTGGAATGAGAATAGATCAGAGAAATTAAAAAGTATTTGTTTTGGAAAGTAACTACCGGGTTTATGAAAAGCTTATTGGAGTTCGTTAGAGCTGGATTATTAATGAATATTTGCACATTTATATTGCCTTCCGTTAACTAGTATTGGTTGTTCTGGTAATGGACGGAATTCAATTAAAGTATTTTTGTCACATATACATGTGACTCTTTAAAACGCACCAACTGGGAAGATCAGAGGGTAGCGGGTAAGTGTGTGTGGGGCTGCTGGAGTCCCTGGGGAAACTTGAAACATTGTAACAGACACACACAAAGAGCAGAAACATGTGACAGTATTCTGCAGGTGCATGTCCAAGCTCCTGGCCTGATTGGAGGGACCACAGCCTGCAACCCTCAAATGAAGGAAAGTCCTTCCTGGTAGGGAGGTCAGCAGAGGAAGAGTCTCAGCTTTGGGACCAGCACCTGCATCTTGTCTAGACTCTGATGGTCGCCAGAACACTGCTGAGATCGCCCAGCTCCAAGTCACTCTTGGCCCAGCCTATGTTGGGCACATCCCAAAAAGGCACTTATTGTGGTTCCCTTTGGCAAACATCACCTCCATGTCCTGAGTCTGTGGCCGGATTCCAAAATTAAATATGCTCAAGTCCAATTTTGTCACAGATGGGTCAAATTTAAACCAGCAGGTTGAGTGTATTTTTGCTAAAGTAACTGGGTTTTGAAATCAGATTCTAGAGCACTTGGCCCCACATGTCCCCAGAGGATGGTGTTAGGGAGAAGGGGACACTCATGAGGCCACTCTCGGCAGGGAGGACAGGTGCAGGTGGCACTAGGTGTGACCCAGGCAGGGCTGTGGCACCAGGAAGCCCAGAGCCCACTTAGAAAGGCCGGAGCCAGACCAGGGCTCAGGAAAGGCAGAGAGATGCGTGAATGGGGAGGAAGAATTCCACACCGTCTTTGCTGTCAGGAAGACACAGGATGGTTTGCCGCACAGGCAGGTGAATGCGGCCCGGGAGAGGGTGCTCCCTCAGGCTTCAGGTCACTGTTGTGCTGGGGGATCTGGCCCAGAGTCCAGCAGGCATCAGGGACTGCAGTCCTCAGGACAGCCACACAGACCACCCAGACCATCAGGGGACCCAGGATAGTCTGTTTCCTAAACACCAGTGACAAAACTTCACAGGAAAATATTTTGGAAACTACTCTGCTATCTGCAATACAGAATGGTGTTTGTCTTAGCCAGTGTTCTCCAGAGAAACAGAACCGCAGGCCAACACACAGAGGCCAAGTGTCCCCTACCTGAAATGCTTGTTTCAGATTTTGGATTTGGGGGGATTTTGGAGTATTTGCATTACCCTTACGGGCTCAGCATCACTAATCCAAACGTGAACTACTCCAGTGAGCACCTCTGTTGAGCGTCATGCTGGTACTCCCCGAGTGTTGGATTTGGCAGCATTTCTGTTTCAGATTTGGGGGTGAGGGATGCTGAGCCTGCACCTAAGATTTATCACGGAAACTGGTGCCGGTGGTCATGGAGGACGGTGATGCAGTCTGCTGTCCACAAGCTGGAAACCAGGACAGCGGTGCTGAGACTCACTTCCAGTCTGAAGGTCCTGGAACTGGAGCCAGTGGGATAAGCCCAGGCCACGTGCACTTGCTTGCCGTGCGTGCGCCTATGCGCCTGTGTGCCGTGCGCGCGCCTGTGTGCACATGCCCACACACAAGACTGATGCAGTGGGGAGTCTCAGACATGGTTTTTCTTCATGAGATGTTGACTATAATGACAAGTTTATCATCTGATTTAGATTCTTTTATGGCCCTAGGAACAGCTTAGATATTAGCTAAACATAATTACATTTCTGAGATTTATAACTTTGAAATCAATAGCATTTTATTAAAAAGTCTTTCAAACCCCACCACCCCCACTGCTGGCCCATTTTCCTCTGAGAAGAGCAGACAGGTTCTGCTGGCACAACTCACAGGAGACTCCTCTGTAACATCATGTGTGCTGACACCTTTGGGGGACAGTCTCAGAAGAAAAGGCAGCTAATAACAGCAAGCAGTTATTTAGAATTTCGGTGACTCTCGGCGTCTTCAGAATAACTACAGTAATCTGATTAAATTCTCACTGTTGCTTTTACAAGTTACCATTTAAAAATGCAGCTTCCCCTTTATAGAGTGGCCTCGTCCTGGAGGTTGTAGTGGGAGGATTTGGGACTATTCACCGCCCTACATTTCAGCCTGGAGTTACACTTTGTCAAAGTCCCTGTGAACAACAGCATCAGGTCCCAGATCTGTCCCCAGCCACCTGTGTGTTTATCAGCATGTTCACAGCTCCAGCCTGGGCTCTCCTAGGCTGGCCGTGCCCTGGGAGCCCACAGCCACCCTTACTCAGGTGCCCACAGAGGGCAGACCAGGTGGAGCTCAGGGCCTAAGCCAGTCACGGAGTGACAGACCCACATTGGCCACTGGCCCCAGCAGCCACTGGACACACCTCTCTGTGCTCCGTAATTCCTAACCAGGGAAACAGGTGGGCATTGACTGCTCCCCAGAACAGTGCCAGAAGAAGTGGGTATAGGCACTGGTCAGAATTCCAGTCTGCAGCCAGGAAGCATACACCAAAAGGATGGTTAGTGCCCCATGGCAGACAGCCCTTCCAACAGGCAAAAACTATTAACTATTGTTGGTTTGTGAAAAACAGCAGAGCAGCAAATTAGTGTCATAGTGACATGATCCAGAACTTGCCTGTGCCAGACCCGTGCCTTCCTCTCGTAAGGCCTGGAGGACCCCAGGTGGATCCGTCATCCACAGAGAGATATGCTGGGGGATGGGTGGCCAGTGAGCTCAGTCCAGACAAGTGACAGTTTCGTGTCTTCTGATAAGCATGCAAGGGCCAAGCAGAAGAGGTTACAAAGGGGAGAGACACCGCAGAGGGGCAATAGTGGTGTGGGGAAGAGACTGTCTCAGGAGCCTGTAGAGGACCAGGTGTTTGGGACACGTGTGTCCAGGTGCTGCAGAAACATACCAAAGAGACAGTTGATTTCTAAAAGGGCTGCTTTCCGGACAGTTGTACTTTCTCTTATTCAGTGTGTCAGAGGACAAATGTTAATTAAAAAGAAATAAACTGCTGGTGGAGATTGGAGTCCAGGGAAGAACAGAAAGCACCCTGTGTGTTGACTAATGCCTGGTGTTAACTTTATGAAACAGCCAGGGTCTATGTGTCCCCACATCTCACAACATACAAGCCAGTAGCTGTTAATTCTTCACAAATCCAGGAGTTTGAGTGAGGTTGCCGTGGGTTACACGTGTAGATAAACTTCCTTCCACACTGCGTCTCTACATGTTTGTGCTTTGATGATGGAGCCTGTGCAAGGGAGAGATCTGGGTGTAAGGTCGGAGTCGGCTGGAGGCACCGCAGTGTGCATGACCATCCTGCAGACACAGGAAGGGGTGAGAGAAGGGAGGACGACAGACAGGCATCTCAGAGCCTGGGCACGGCCTCTCCTGGAGGGAGGCATCTGATGACCAGACTAGCCTGCTCCCAAGTGGACTGGAGTGCCCATAATCACCAAAGTCCTTCTACGGCCTCAAACTGTGATATAATCTTCAGTAAGTTTGGCTAGAAAAGCAACCTCCCAATCAATAAATCAATGCAAGCCTCATCAGGCCCCTCTTGTGAGCGTCCAGAGTTATGAAAATGCATAAGTCTCAATGTGGGTACTCGAGGCACTGACCACAGCACCGGAGGTGCCTGTAGCCTGTGAACAGGTTGGGTAGGGGGACTGCTCTCGGGGAGACAGGGTGAGCAGAGCCTGGGGTGAGGGAGGACCTGTGAGCCTGGTAAGGAGAGACAGGACCCACACAGGCCACTTGGACAGCCTGAGATGCTAAGAGGAGGTGACATTTGAAGCACTGAGGTGGATCTATGGCCTCAGGCAGCTGCTGAGCTGGCATCAGGAGACCAGGGGAGGCCAGTGTCTATGCAAGAGCCAGCACAGGGATGGGGATGGGGCCAGTGGGCAGCAGGGCCAGTGGGGACAGAAGGAAGGAGGGAAGATGGGTGTTAGCAGAGGGCCACGGAAAGCCACAGGGCATGAGACAGGGCTGGAACCACACACTGAGGCCGCCATCCTCAAGAGTCTGACCGTGAACAGTTCTCCATTCTGTGTCTAGCCATCAGTGTGATGGTGATGATACCAATTGCAATGTCTCAGAAGCGCTCCATGGCTTCCCAGCTCTGCAAGAACCCTGTGGGAGAATTCCCGGCAGAATTCAGGGACGACCAAGCTATAAGCTCAGGCTGTGAAAACAAGCCCTGTCCCCAGGGCCCTCTTTCCTGAGTGCCCCGTCCCTGTCCATGGTGCTGGAAGATCCAGCCAGCCAGGGCCCTCTTTCCTGAGTGCCCCGTCCCTGCCCATGGTGCTGGAAGATCCAGCCAGCCAGGACCCTCTTTCCTGAGTGCCTCCCCTGTCGCTGTCCCATGGGCGTGACACTGTCCCTGTCTGTGGTGCTGGAAGATCCAGCCAGCCCTCTGGTCCAGACCAAAGACCCTGCAAGCCGGTCCCTGCCCACCCAGCCACAAGCCACCAGCCACCACATGGGGCCACGTGGCCTGTCTGTGTTGTCAGCGGCCTTGTAACCCACAGGAAAATGCTTTTTCCCTTAAATGAGGGCAGGAAGGTGACTTAGGCCTCACACTCCACTATCCTGCAGTCTTTCTTATAAGCTGGAAACAAGTTGAAGGACCTGGGATTTGGGCTCAGGACTCATCAATAATTCTGCATAATTTATGAAGGTGTTTTGCCAATTCCAAACAGATACATTTTTCCAGAGAGTTTTTTTTAAGCCTTTAGTGAACACAACAGTAGGGAGTGAACGTGCTAGAACCCCCTTTATGTATTTTTAAATTTTATTTTTATTGAGATATGCAAGTGTTTCTAATCTATTACCCACTTGAACCCCAGCATGAGGGATAGCATCATCTGTGTGCTACTCTTTGGATTTTTTAATATTCCAAGTCAAGAAAAGCCTCCTGCACTCACAAGAGCCAGCTTGCCTTCCGGGCTTACTTCCTCCTCAGGTACTTTTTACCTTTCAAGACTCTAGGGATAAAATTAGAAGGCATTTTGTGCCTGCACACTGGTAATGAGTAATTAGGCTGTCACGCAGTACATAACTATTAATTACATGGCTGCCTTTTTATTTCAAGGAGTTATTTAATAATTTCTTTAATAAAGAGTTGCATATGTCAGTCTCTTAAAAACATATCAATCAATGTTATTTTCAGAGGTGGGGAATTGTCACAACGGCGTGAAGATTTGCCCAGTTTGTGATTACAGGCCCTGGGAGGGGGGTGTGCTTTGCTGCCTCAGACATGTCAGCGGCACCTGCAAACTCTCTGCAGTTCCGGGTTGGGGGGGCTCGTGCTCAGAGACCCCCCAGATGGGTCCTGTGATCAGGAGTGTGTAGTCACCAGGGGAAAGATGCACCAAGTCCTGTCTGTGGTTCTGTCAGAAAATATGAGGAGAACCCCAAGTGTCCTGCAGTGTGAGAAAGGAGGGAGCAGGTTCTCATCTGGGATGCATTTCACAGGGTAAGTTACCTTGGGTGAGCTATTTCACCTAGCCAGGCCTCGGTGTGCATAAAATGGGGGCAATTAGAGTGTCTGCCATGAGGGTATGAAGGGTTGGATGCATTGGCCTGGGATGGGCTCTGCAGAGGTCAGCTGCTGCCGCTGTGAAGTTTGAACCCCAGGTTGGTACTCCAGTCTCCAGCTACTCAAGAAGACCAGCAACCACCTGGGAGCAGGATGCTGCCTGCAACCGCCCATGTGGACCAGAGGGCTAACAACAGCCAACTGGACAGCCTAGTGCACAGGGCTGACCGCTCACTGTGAACAGAATAGGGAGGGATGGGATGTGGTGCTAAGGATGGAGTTCTGTGGGTACCGAAAGACAGAGGCTCCCAGGGCTGCGTGAAATCTGGTTTTATGATGAAACATCTCCCGTGCATGTTCTCACTCCTGTGTAATGAACTAGGTGGTTCTTGGTAGGATAATAGGAGCTACTGAACAGGGCAGGGCATTTGTCTCGGCTTCATCGGGTCATTTCCACACTGTAGAGTCACCCACGTGAAGGACATGGTGCAGCCATCTCAGCAGGTCCCCAGCACCAAGCAGCCACACCACCCAGCACTCCCAGGTGCCCAGCCCACTCCACTGCTGCACTGCACATCTGCAGGCACACTCCTCGTCCAGACAGCTCATGTAAACAGAATTTCACAGTATGTGCCTCCCGCTTTTTCTTATCAACATGGTGTTTGTGGGACGTGTCTGTGTTATGGCCGGTGCCAGCAGCCGCGCCTTTGACTCACAGAGTGGTGGCATTTCATGGTTCAGACGTAGCACCTTTGTCCCTTCACACTGAGGGACACTTGAGTCATCTTCAGCTCCTGTCCACTATGAGTGAGGCCACTGGGCAGCTCCAGGCCTGCCTTTGTGCTGTCAGGAGGCTTCATTCCTCCTGGGCAGGTTCTAAGATGTCAGATCGCTCTGTCATCTGCAAGTGTGTGCAGTGAGGCCAGTTTACACATAATTTATCCAATTATTATGTCTTTTTAATTAGAGTTATTGTAGCGAGCATATCACTTTATCTCATTGTAGTTCGTATGCATTTCCCTAATCACTAATGATACTAAGCATCTTTTTATGGGTTTTTTTGTATGTTATCTTTGGCAGCATGACTATTCAAAATTTTACACTTTTTTATTGGATTCTTATTATTGAGTTCTAAGATTATGTATATGTTCTAGATAAAAGTCATTTATGAGATAGATACTGTAAGTTTGCACTTAATGTCTCAATAGGTTCTTGGAAACTGCAACTTTAAGCCAAAACAAAATGTATACTAAAACCATTGTTTTCCTCATCAATGTTATAATCAAATGATATTAAAGGAAACATTATTCAAAGATCTGCTGTATGTCCTTCGGCTTAAAGTCACAATTTCCAAGAACCTATCAATGTTAGGTGAGGACTTAGTGTGATTTGAAAATACTTTTATCCAATTTCAGGTTTATCTTTTGATTTCTGTAATAATGTTACTTGAAGCACAAACATTTTAAAATTTGATAAAATCAAATTTTTTAGTTTTTCTTTAATTGATTGTGCTTTCTATGGTGTGTCTAAGAATTCTTTGCCAAATTCAAGCTAGTGAAAATCTCCTTGTTTTATCTTCTGGAGCAGTGGTTCTCAACCTTCCTGATGCCGCGATGTATTTTCATTGTTACAAAGGGGTCGCAACCCACCAGTTGAGAATCACTTCTCTACAAGGTTTAAAATCTTAGCTCCTGCCTTTAGGTCTGTGATTCATTTTAAGTTAATTCTTGTGTCTGGTGTAACATAGGAGTTTAAGTTCATTTCTTTGAATGCAATTATACGATTGTCCCAGAACCACTTCTTGAAAAGATTACCCTTCTCCATGGAAATGTCTTGTTATCTTTGTAAAATTAGTTGCCCATAAATCTCTACATTTATTCACAACTCTCAATTCCTTTATTTATTCAGATTATTCTGCCTTTGTAGTAATGTTTGAAATTAGGGAGTGTACATTTTTTACGTTTGCTCTTTTGAAAATCTCTCTTGGCTATGAGTCCTTTGCTTTTCCATGTAAATTTTAGAAGCAATTTGTCATATTCTGAAGGAAAAAAAATTACCTGGGATTTTCCAGGAATTGCATTGAACATAGGTAACATGGGAAGAATTGCTATCTTCACATTATCATCTTTTAACGCATCAACACAAAGGTCTCCCTGCTCACTAAGATCCTCTCCCATTTCTCTCATAATGTTTTGCAGGCCTCAGGAGATGAGTCTTCATTTCTTGTGTTAAGTGCTTCTTGCTTGTTTTGGGTGCTGCTATAACTGCCACCACTTTCTCATCCACCTTCAGGTTGTACATAGTTCATAGGCAAACAATTGACATGTCCATGATAACCGTGTAGCCCGCAATCCTGAGAAAGTCACTTTCTATCCCTAATGCACTTTCATTGATTCCATCTGATTTTCTATGTGGGGATCATGTGATCTGCAAATAGGCCCAGTTAAATTTCTTTCTTGCTGGATGCCCTAGCCAATCTGCATGTTAGTGTTTGTTTATCTGTTTGTGGTGTTATCACACCTGCTAGGAATGATGGTGTGTTGTAGAGCCGAGTGTGAAAGTGGATGTCTTTGCTGTCCTCTCACCTGTGACAATTGATGAGGATACCAGCTGTGGGTGACTTGCATTTGTCAATTTTGTTGATTTTTTACTTTCCACTTCACAGTCTTCTGTTCTGGTCTTTATTGCATTGTGCTTTGATTTTTAATTTGCTAGGATGTTTCTAGTATATTCATGTGGTAGCTTAGGTTATTGACATGAGATCATTCTTCTTTTCTGATATAGGGGTTTTAAAGCTGTAAATCACCCTCTAAGTAGTAAACAGTTTCCACAGATTTTAATTTAATTTTGTTTTAATTCAGTTCAAAATATTTTATTTCCCTTTTTATTTCTTCATTGATCCACAGGTTATTTAGACATATATTGTTTGATTTCTAAATATCTGCAGATTTTCCAGACTACATTTCAATAAGTAATATATTAAATGCAGCTTTTTAAAGGTTACTGTTTCCATGATATATATTTTTCTCCTTCTTCATTTTTTTTTTACTTTCAATGTGTTTGTGTCTTTGATGCAAAGTGTGAGTCTTATAGACAACATGTAGCTAGATTTTGCTTATTTATCTAATCTGCTAGTGTCTGCCTTTTTATTTTGGTATTTAGATCATTTATATTTAGTACAACTATTGATATGGCTAGACTTACATTTACCATCTTGCAATTTATTTTCCAGTCTTTTATGTAATTCAGTCTCTTCTTTCATGACTGAATTGTTACTTTAATTCCTCTGTTGATTGTTTTATAATATCTGTTCCCGAAATCAAGTGATCCACTAAACACAGCAAAGATGCTACAGGTCATCACAGCTTTCACTGGCCTGACACAACCTCTGGCAGGTGCTGGGGGTGGGTGTAAGGGCTTCAACTTTGTGGTCATTTTTCAAGGAGAGGATTTAATGATCTTTTTAACTGGTTATTGCCACAAATCCTGACTATGATTTATTTTTAATAGTTTTAATTTTGTTGTTTTGTTGCTAAGCCTGTCATGATGATCTCCCCATGAAAACAATAGCCTACTTTTTTAATTTAATTCATTGAGAAACTTTCAATCACCATATCACAGATTTTAGCTCCTCAACCTTGCTAGGTGGCTTTACTTAATATCTAATGTTAAAACACAGTGACACTGATTTTTTTTTTGCACTTTTTTAAATTTATTTTTCTTACATATGCATGTGTATGTTACATTGGCAAATGTTCTATGAAATGTGCTATGATCAAATAGAGCAGCATTTTCTATAGATATATGCATTTTCAGGATTGGTAGAATTTCTCATTCCTCTTAACTTTGAAATGGTATAGGATTTATTTAAAAGTTGATAAACTATGTATGTTTTGCAATATCCACTAGGCAATGACAATTTGAGATTATCAATTGGCAAAAAAGGGGTCAGAGTAAAGGTAGTGGATATTTTCAAAATATAATTGGAATCATAGCATCTCAGACCAGGAAAAAATCAGGAATATGCTGCTGTTCTTCCCCTTCACCAACAAGTATGTGACTTTTTCTAGGCAAAGTGTTAGAGAAAAGCCTTGAACTAAGGTGAACCGGCATAGTCAGGAAACAGGTGGCACCCACAGAGAGATAAATATCAACTATAATGATGGTGCTGAGAATGTGCTGGGACGGAAGAGAATGAGGAGGGCCCAGGGAGACACAACCAGGAAGGGGAGGCCTCTGACCATGGGAGGCCTATGGGCAAGGGAAAGGCCTCCTAGAGAAGGGCTCGGGAGCAGGGACTGCTGGACAGCAGGAGACCCACCCCAGTGCCTCTCCTCCCACCCTGCCCCTAAAACCAACAGAACCTGGGGAAATCAGAGGCCCAGGAGGCTGAGCTGAGCAGGGCAGAGTGCAGAGTGTCTGGACAGGGACTGGGGACTCCTGCAGCATTCTCTGGGTTTAAGCCTCATTCTTCTTTTTTCTTGGATGGAACTTGAAGTTCTCAACACAAGGGAAACACAAAGCTCCCTCTGCAGAGGTGTTTTGACTGATGATTTCAGTTCCGTTAGGTTCCCTCTGGGATCCCCCATAGAAGCCACTGTCAACGTCCTTCCCACAGGACCAAGCTAGAAGGGAGAAGATGTGTAATTAATCAGCGTCAGACACAATTGCTGAGTCCTTCACTCCCAAAGGGGGTTACCACGTTAAGTGCACAGTCCCAGCCCCCCATCTTTGAATGTGCACGGCCCACTCCCCCTCTGCTGGCGTGGCCTGTGGGTGGTCTGAACTGGTAGAAGCCTGTTCCCAGTGACTCCCTCCTTACTCGGAGGTCACAGCTTCCCGCTGACAAGTACAATTACCTTCAGAGTGAATTCTGTGTCCCTCTAACACAGGAGTCACTGCCCCCTGGGTGGGACCATCCCAATTGCCAAAGGGATGGTCTGTGGCACTCAGGAAAGTGACCACTCTCCTGCCAGTCAGTCACTGGAGACAGGAACTGTCAGAGGAGCAGCTGGGTCTCCTACGTGGAGAAGCCATGGCCATGTTCTCAGTAGGGGGACATGCTGTTTGGTCAGCAGACCCTGAACCCTGCACAGACCCTCAGGTGAAGCCCTAGGGGGAGGATCACATCCCTCCAGCCTCCTGCACCTCTGTGCACTTTGGCCTGGGGAGGCGGCGCCCAGTAGTTTTAAACTATAGTTGGAATCACAGGATGCTAATGGTCAGTTCTCAGAGCTCCCAGGGCCCTGGGGATGCCCACATCAGCCGCAAGTCCCAGGCATGTTAAGGCTGTGCTTCCCTCCCGAGCTGCAGCAGGGCCCAGCAGGCCAGCACCCGGCCAGGAGGGACCAGGCAGCATGGACAATCTGTTCTAGAACTCTCCTTTATGCTCTGCTTTCACTATTAAAATTTTGTAGTTATTTTCTAATAGCAAAAATATAAAAATAAAAATAAATGGGTCCTTAGAAAGAAGTACTTCTTCCTGTTATCTCCCCGCCTTGTCTGTGTCAGGGGTGACAGGGCTGTGTCCCCCTCCTGACCAGGCTGCCAAGGGAAGAAGAGACCTGTCAGCCCTGAGACCCATTTACTTTCCTAGGCCCAAAAGAAAGAGGGAATTTTTCCAAAATTCTTACATAAAATTCTGAAAGAGATGTATTTCTCCCTGCCACCATCCATGGAGGGAAAGTATTTCCTACACAGAGGAGGAGAACTGATCAACAAAGTCGTGCACTTTCCCCACCCCCCTTGGTGTGAACCCTGACAGCAACGTCTCCGAGGTTTTACAAACTTGCAAAAATGATCCGAACCTCAGGAAAGTAAAGCCTCTGCTTTTTTATTAATTTTGTAATGTTCAGATTAAACCCTGGGCTGAGACATCCAAATGTATTTGCTTTGCCGACTTTAAAATTTCCAATGAGAGAACAATGGTTTAAAGATAAAATAATATTTATTTTGCTTTTAAAACTATCATTTTGATAGTTTTAACTAAGACATCATTTTGATACTCAACTAATACATTATAATGAAATTTTTTTAACTTTATTTGTCCAGAAACAATAGTTTTACTTTTTACCCTTTTATGTTGGTGACATCTATTCAAAAATACATGCTCTCTTCTCATGGAAATGTTGTATTTCCCCCTTCACAGCGTCGGTGGCTTCCAGGCCAGAATTAACGTGTCTGTCCCCATGTTGTATCGATGATGGACATTTAGACTTCAAGGTATAATTTCCAGTAAAGAAAAGTCATTTTATTTCCATCTGAATAAGCACTCTATCATACTAACCAAGTCAAACAAAGTTATTATCTGGCTTTTTGCCAAGGTATAAAAAAGTAGAAAGGTCATATTTTTAATAGCTTTGTACTCTCTAGTAATCAAATTTGAAAGCCTGGAGAAATAAACTCCTCGAATCTATCAGGGTTCCCTGAGACGTTTAACCACTGGCTTGCTGCTCTCGGTTTAAGGCAGGGCCTCAGCCTTATCTCGGCTATTAGCTTTTTGTGTGACGGCATCGTACCCTAATCGTACAGAGGCAGCTAATCAGAAACAAGTCAGTTCAACTCCATCTTTAAAAACTGCACCACAGATAACGACCAGTTGGATTTCAGCTCATGAATGGACGAGATTACAGCATGTAAACAAGGATGTGCTTCCAGTGTTAATAGATTACTCAAATCGACGTTAATTAGAATGAACACCTGCTTGAAAAGTCACTTTGTTTGGGGAACTACACTGAGTTGCCTGGAACTCTAAACAGATTTCTCCATCGTGTTGCTGTAATGGATTTTCAAGCTTCACTTTGAAATGACAGACAGCTCTTCGGACTGAAGAATGTCCGCATCGAAATAGCAATGATAAAAATAGTTGAAGAAATTATACAGACATCCAGTTGAAGAATGATCAAACTCATATTTTTACATAAAAACCTTCGGGGGGGGTTAGACTACTCAGGTGACCACACACACATTTCAGTAACAGGCCATGCTTATTTCACCCCCAAGAAATTCCAAGAACTACGTGGCTACCTGTACGTAAACTTTCTTTGTACAGTCCCCCCTTCCCTGGAGATGCAGTAGGTGGTAAAGTTGATTTCATCTCTGGCATCATGGTGACCTGCCCACCGGAGCCTTTATCACTCAAGCTTAATGCATTCACAAAACGTCTTTTAATCTGTATGGGCTGAAGTTCTAGAGGTAAATGAAAATGTTAACTGCTCACGACCTATTTGCAGTAGCTTTCATCAAAACCTCAAACCCTGTAATCTAAAGCAAAATTTCTTACAGCTCCTAATCATTACAACCGAATGGCCTAGAATGGGGCTGGTCGAACTTCCCCTCAAGGTGAGGTGGGGAACGTGGCAGGTGTTGCAGACCAGAGGCAAGATTGGGAGACCACGTAGCTACTTGTCTAGTCATTTGCAGTGTAACCATTTAAAACGGTTGTTCTCAACCTGTGGGCCACGACCTCTCTGTAGCAATGAAAATACACCACAGCACAAGGAAGGTTGAGAACCACTGATAATACGTGAAAACCATTGCTGTCTCACAGGTGATAAAATAAGTAGCTGAAGAATTGTATTTATTTTGTTTATTTTATTTAAATAAGTAAATAAATAAAATATCAGTCAAACAAATAGAAAACCAGGCTGCTGGCTGGCGGCAGGCTCAAGAGCCAAGCCTCGGGCAGGACGAGCTCACAGCAGTGGTGTCTAGGGCTACAGAGTCAGCTCTGCCCCTGGCCAGGTTAGTGACCCTCAGCTCTGCTTTTTTCCTATAAAAATGGGGGGGTCATTGTGGCTACCCTAGATTTGTGAAGATGAGTGGTATTAACAATGGGTAACCCCCACAGAAGGACGCTGACCAGCCAGAGCTGAGATGAAGCTGCAGTGCCACGCGGGGTCTCAGCACCTCCTGCTCTCTAGTCGGCTGGGACCTGGGTGTTGTGATGCATGTCCAGACCCTCCCCAGGCCCCAGCTGCTGGGGCTGACCACTGAGGGATCTCAGAGAATTGGACTCTGTTTGCTGAGAGCTGCCAGTCTGTTCTCTGGGCAGTTGAGTGGTCAACACAGAAAATGAAGACTAGGCCTTCCTGCAGCCCAGAAGGAGACCAGGGGACATGGACCCAGGCTCTGCCTGCCTCTGTTGGCCACACAGTCAACATCCCAACACCTCCTCTGTCTGGCAGAGAACCCTGAGCACTTCCCCAGGGGCCAGCAGGAGCTGTTCTCGGGCTGTGAATATTGCCATGAGCTGTGGAGAAGACTCTCCAACTGCCTCTGCTGGGGCCGGACAGAGCTGAGCACACCCTCTGCTCTTGGCCACAGGCTCACCACAATCCCCTGTGATGCTGGAAACACCCTCAGCATCTGGCCAGTGTGATGGGCAGAAAGCAGACCAGGACCTGCAGCGGGGACAGGCCGGGTGCCCGGGGATGTCTCTGCATTTTCCCACCATGGGGGAGTTTCTCCCACACGGAGAAGAGCTGATGAGAGAGACACAAGAAATCTCGCTGCTGGGGAAATACATCAAGTCACCTTGAGCTAAGGTCGTCTGGAATGAATCTTGTACTTCTGGGCTGAAATTACGCCAAAGGCAAAACCGTTTTTTCTCCTTTCCTTCAGCCTAATGTACGTGTCATATTCCAGTGCTAAGGACGTGGACCGGAGGACAGGCCCATCCCGAGGGGAGGAGAGCACAGAGTGGGCCGGCCAGGTGCCATCCTGCAGACCCTCCTCTTCCTCAGCACCGGGGCTGGGGCGGGAAGGTCTAACCAGGTGTGTCCTGATTAGTGAAGCGGCAACAGGGAGAGGGAATCAATTATGGGAGAGAAAATATCTTCTCAGCAGACGATTTCCAAAGGAGTGAGAGTGAATTTCCCCTTGGATCAGATATACTGCCCCTGTCTCCGTGTCTTAAATTATTTGTTCTGAGATGGAGCCGGGAGAGGAGCCCAGCATCCTGGCTCTCAACGGCAGGAGAGCACAGGCTGATTTACGGGGCTCATGGGCTGAAGGTCCGGGGAAGAAAAGGAGAATCAGCCATGGTCAAGGCCCAGGCTGTACACTGTGGCCGCAAGACAGGCTCAGCAGGGGGCCACTGCCAGGCGGCCTTTCTCAGCCTGGCCCGGAAAGGAGGTTTCCTCCCCACTCCTGCCCTTGGGGTTTGCAGAAGGTTTTAGAATGACACACTGCACACATGTGACCCACTGCACAGACATGCACACCCATGCACACACACGGGGGGAGGTCGGGAAGGGCACATCTCGAGGCCAGTACTGCGGTGTGGACCACACGTTCCCGCCTCTCCCTCACAGCTCAGGGATGCTTGTCTCACCCTACTGGGTGTTGTAGATGGAACTGTGTCTCACCTAAAACCCACATCCGCCCCAGCCAGGACCTCAGACCGTGACTGTGCTTGCAGACTTGACTTTGAAGAGGCGATTAATGTAAAATGAGGCTCTCCGGGTAGCCCTGGTCCAGTGTGACTGGTGTTCTCACAGGAAGAGCACACAAGGACTCTGACTTGTAGGCCGGCCTGTGAGGGTATGAGACGAGACAGTGCCTGCCAGCCAAGGGGAGGCCTGGGGAGCATCCTCCCTGCCACCCAGATATGGGACTTGCAGCCCCTGCCCATGAGAATTCAAATGCCTATTGTGTGAGCCACCCCCATGGAGCTGCCGTGTGACAGCCCCAGAAAACTGCTAGTAGGGACCTGACACACCAGGGTGTGCGGACACATGAGGACAAGGAAGGGGAAGAGGAGCTCTCACCAGGAAGCTCCGCGTCTGTGGGGACCTTAGTGCCTGTGGCTGCTGAGCACACAGGGCCTCCTGACACCCACATAGGTCCTGTTCACAGAGCCAGGGGCACTCCTTTTCACATTGCCAGATTTTAGCATCTGAAATATGCTCAGGGAGCCAGGGGCACATTTGTTTCTGTAGCGCTTGTCTGTAGGGTGGGGAAGACAGCTCCCAGAACCTGCAGTGGGCCCCCAGCCCGGGCTCTCCTTCCTCGGCCCAGCCCTCTGCCACCAAGGCTGCAGGTGTTCACCTGAGTCATGTCACCCTTCACTGGAAGTTTTGTGTGTGTGTGTGTGTCCCTGAGTGTACAGGTGTCTTTGTACATGCATGTGCGTGTGTGCACACGTGTGTGCATGTCTGTGTGAGCCTTGTGGACATGTGTGTCCCTGCGTGTACACGTGTCTTTGTGTGTGCATTTGTGTGTGTGCACATGTCTGTGAGGTCTGTGTGCATATGTTTGTGTGTGCTTGTGTCATGCCTGCCTGTCTGTGTTTGTGCCCCGCTCCAAGCATTCAGTTTGCGGTTATTACCATGGGTGTTTTAATTATATCTTGATACTTGAGGACAAGGTTTGAGGAATGTTCAAGAAGGGATGGACACCTCTGCTGCTGTTCCCGACAGCAGAGCTCACAGCCCAGCTGGTCTGGTGGCTCTCAGAGGGGCAGTTATCGAGAGTGGCCCTGGGCTGTGTGGTCAGATCCCTGAACCGAGCCCAGCAGTGGATGCTGGAGCAGAACCAGGCCAAGTCCTTGGTCTCAACCAGAAGGAGTTGTCCAGGTTCTCAGGCCCCGGTGCCTTGTCAGCTGGTCCTTCCTGGGAAGTGCTCGCCATCTCATACTGTCAAATGTCACTTAGGAGGCGGTTGTCACGCTAGGTGTAGGGATGAGGGGACAAAGTGTGTTTCTGACCCTCAACTCAAGGCCTTTCCTGGTGGGAAAGGTGGCCGGTGGCCTGTGTGGAGACCAGTGCCTTGTGCAGAGAGTGGCCCTGGCTCCAAAAAGGGCCCTGAGGCCTGGCCAGGGGTGCGGGGTCCAGGATGAAGCCCCCTCCCTGGTCCCAGCAGCCCCTGCATGCCCAGACTAGAGGGTGGGAAATGGGTGAACTCACCCTTGACCATGAGTCTCCCAACTGGGAAGAAACTTTGTGCTAACTTCAAAGTGGACTCTGGTATTGGGACGCCCTGACCGGCACTGCTCAGGACATGCTGAGGCTCAGTGTTCCACCTCTGGTGGCATTTAAAGCCAGTGAGACGACCCCAGGGGCATCCTCAGCTGCCCGCCCCATGCACCTGCCAGAGAACTGGAAGAGCTGCATCACCAACTGCTGTGCAATTTAGCCTCTCTGACCTATTGGCCCCTCGTAATAAAACAAGCTTAAAAAGGAAAACAGCAGGTAATAATAAAAAATATTCAGTAATCCGGTTCAGCTGGTCCCTGCCCAAGCTTCAGGTCTCCAGGCACCTTTGCTGAAATAGCTGAAAACAGAGTCATAATACTCGGAAGCATCAGGAGTGCTCTGAAGCGGCAGGAAAATCCTCCTGAAAGGGCGGGGGCCGCACACGCGCTCTGTGACTCAAGAAGCACGTTCAGACCAGACACCCGTGGAGGTTGCTGACCTGCAGGTGCTGTGATGACAACAGACACACAGGCAATGAGCTTACCTCGGCCACGGGCCATTCCTGGCCACACAGCCCCCCAGGTCTTGACACAGCCCCACCCACACTGGGAGAGGGAGTGTTCCCAAGTGCGGCTTTTTTCTTGGTTAACAGCCTGGGACTTTCCTTCCCAAGCACAAGGCAAATGGGCCTGCCACCCAGTGTGCTGACCAGCTGGAAACTTACCTCTGCTCCAGCTGCCCCTGCAGGCCCCAGCCAAGGACCTGGGGGCTGGGGTGGGCTCTAGGCACGCAAGTGTCCTGGTGTCCGGGGGGCACCAGGACAGCAGACAACTAACCTGGGAGACACCCCTGTGGCCGGCAGATCTCACAGTCATCAGTTGAAGCAGCCGTTACAGCCAACTTAATAGCTTGAAAATGAACTCATTAGCGCTCTTTTATCAGCGGAGAAAAGTCTATTAAGTCCGGATGTGTGAAGCAGAGGCCTGCGGCTCATTTCCATCCCGCTTGTGACCTGAACAAATCTGAGAGACGCTTTTCTGGGAGCCAGGGTCAAGCTCCATGCAAGGAGGGCCCGAGAGCCCGCCACCACCAGCCGCACCTCTCCTGGAGGTCTTCACAATAATTCACGGCCCAGTGGGGTGTTGGATGGTCTCCTTTCTCACCTTCTGTGTTACCCACTCCCCCGAACAGTTCACAGGGACAACTGCTCCAGCTTGATATGAGATCACGTGGAGGAGGCAGAGTCCCCCCTACCCACACCTCAAATGACTGCCAGCCTGGGGCTCCAGACAAAGGCTGGGAACCTGGAGAAGCCTCCTCTGCCTCCTCCTTCCCTCCCTCCCTCCCTCCTTCCTCTTTCCTTCCCTCCTTCCCTCCCTCCCTCCCTCCCTCCTTCCCTCCT
>NW_003852414.1:26953188-26977222 GCF_000181295.1 Otolemur garnettii
CCTCCCTCCTTCCCTCCTTTCCTCTCCCCTCCTCCCTCCTTCCCTCCCTCCTTCCTCCTTCCTTCCCTCCCTCCTTTCCTCCTTTCCTCTCCCCTCCTCCCTCCTTCCCTCCCTCCCCCCCACCTCCATCCTCTTTCCCTGTCAATGGCACCTGAAGCCCTGTCTCTGCACACTGCCCGGTCCCTGATACTCATCACAGTGTAAATGCTGTTAGGAAAATGTTTGGGCAGAGGCACAGTGAGCTTCATCAGGGGTGGGGCCGGGACAGGTGAGTAAGCAGGAAGGCTCTCGCAGCACACCCTGGGCCCAGCCAGACGTGCCTCAGAGGGCAGGTGTTATTTGATGGAGAGACCAGGGGTCGGCCTTCTTTAGGACCCACCCAGACTGGTTGGTGTCCTGTGGCCCTAGCCGCATGGGGCAGGGTCACCATAGGCTGGGCATAATGGGAGGACACATGACCATCTCTGAAAGTGGCCATCGCCAGCCTGTCAGAAGCCATCTTCCACTGCAATCTCACGGTCTCCGACAGGCAAGGTGTCGGTCCCTGCAGAGGCTGTGTGTGGTGTCCAGCATGTGTGGGAGCCTGGCACAGCTCAGGGCCTCCCCACAGCTCCCTGCCACTCCCAGGACCCCAGGGTCCCCTGGACAGTGCAGAGCAGGATGGAGCCTTCAGGGTGTCCAACAGGCAGGTCGGAGTGGCGCCCTCAGGTGACCAGATGCTGCTGGCCCTGGGAGCCCCAAACAGGTGCGTTGGGGTGAAGGTCTTGTGCTCCCAGAAGGTGCTGATATGCTGGGGAATGACTCATGGGATGGACAGTAGGAAAGGAAGGGCAAGGACAGAAGAATCAAGGACCTGTGAGGAGCTGGCGAGGAAGAGCCAACTGGGGACAATCGTGATAATCGTGTGGGTAATTTTCAAGAAAAAAACATACCATATGTATTATAATGCCATATTTTGTAACTAAACCACTAACAAATTTATTGGCAAACACCATCATTATTGGACCCTTTGAATGTTTAAATTCCAAACCGTACTGCTGTTCATCCAACCAGCTTATTCTATGCACGTTTTGTCATGAAAATCAATATTTTATTTCATTTTAATTGCTGACTTTGGGCATTCATCTCCAGATAATGGGCTCCCATCCCTGTTCGTGCTCTCCAAGCTTCTCATGAACTCAGATTCTAGGTCAATATACATTGAGGCTCTTAAGCGTCCCCATTTCTGTACTGAGGCATCCAGTGCAGAAGCCCCAGCCTTCTCAAAGGTGAGGTCCTCCCTCAACTTCACAACGTCTTGGACCGTCACCCAGTGGCGGCTGCAGGAGGGACACTCCTCGTTTAAGCAAATGCAGACACTAAGCAGATCTCCTAAGACTTAGTGAGTAAAGGATGTTGCTTCACCCCAACAGAAACTGCATCTGCTAAAAATAAGTGGCAAATACAATTGCCAGTCCAAGCACAAGTGTGTATGGACTTTCTTCTGAATCTGGGATCCAGCCTCCTCAGAGGAGACCCCCCCTCCATTCACTGGGGAGTCAGAGAGATTCATTCACAGAGAAGAAAGGGCAGGTGCATGGCCCCCAAGCCGCCTTCTGCCCTGGTGGTGTCTCCAATATAAGGGACGGTGAGATATTGATGTGAGAGCTACGTGTGATTGAAGGAAGCAGATTAAGTTAGCGACCAGAGACCTTCTCAAGGTTCCCTGTGAATCTTGGACTGAGGAGTACCTGCACCTGAGGACCCCTGAGGCTGCAGAGGCTGGGTTTGTCCTGGAGAAGGAAAGAAAGGGAGAAATAATCAGAGCAATTGATTTTCCCCCAGAAGCCTGTTTGGAAATAGCTTCTTCAGCCTGGCTTTATCTAAATGAGATTTCCATCATCTCTAAGTTATATTCCCAACAGGAAAATTTAATATACTATTTATTAGTGTAACTCCATTATATAAATGGGTTTATTCTGCCTTACAAAAATAATTGCACAGAAATTGTGCCTTTGGAGTTCTCTGACTGTGGTAGTTTGCCCTTTCTCCTACCTCTGTCTTGGGAGTTTCTGCTCCCATGCTGGGGGCAGGGCAGAATGAACAGATGAGAACAGCTTCTGCAGTGTGGCATACGGCACAACTCAGGGACACCGGCAGTGTTACTCAGAGCGTCAGGCACACGGACCTTCCCCCAAACTCACCACTAGATGTGGTTGGCACCCAACAAGACATGCCCAGGGCTGTAGTTGATCATGAGTCTATCAGCATGTTCTCAGGTATTGAGGACAGACTTGGAGGGGCTGAGGATCAACACAGACAAGAGTTCAGACCCGTTACTTCCTCTGGTGTCAGCAGGGGAGAGGATGCACCACATGCTTCCATGTGACAAAGGTAGTTTCTTATCACAGTGTCTTTGTGTGCCACCCCTGAGCTGGGCAGAGAGGACATTGGCTGCAGACAGCTGAACACAGGTGCCCTCCACTCCAGACACGCCTGGAGCACTCCTGTGTTCTCGCTTTGCACCTGCCTCCCTCCCTGAGTGACTCCTAAGTGTGACTCCATCTCCAGGACAGATTGGCCTTGAACCTTCAGTGTGAGATGAACGTGAGGATATACAAATGTGTGTGTGTGCATGTTTGATACCAACAATAGCCTGTCTGAATGTTTTTTAAACATGAAACATTTTGTTTCCTCCTTGGAGAAAGTGAGAGAACATTTTTCCCTGGGGGGGCATGCACAGCTCTTCTGTAAATGCACATCAGGGGGAAGTGGGTTGTAGGAGATGGTGGTGTCTGTGCACACAAACACGCTCATGCACACACATGCACACACACATACCATGCATTCACATACGATGTACACACAAGCTCATGGACACATGTGCACACATACCATGCACACACACATGTACACATGCTCATATACACACATACCATGCACACATGCACACACACATACCCTGCACACACTACAGGATCACTCTACAGGTCTCTGTGTAAAATCCTGAATCACAAGACCCACCAGGTAAATGCTCTCAACTTCTCAAATCATGTGCTGAGAAACAACTGAGCACTATCAAAGCCCCACTTCTGTGTCTGGAGCATATCTCCCCCACCCCATGTGGGCACAGGGCCACAGCGCGTGCTCCCCTGCTCGGCAGGTCCCTTCCTGCCCAGCACCAGCCACCAGCCAGGACAGGAAGCAGACCACACGGCCGAGTGGAGAAGCTGTCACCCCAAATTCATTTACACGGGGCCCGGAGGTGTGCTGAGAAAGCTAAAAGCATCTGAAACACAATTAATCTTCGCTGGCTGGAGCAAACACACTTTCTCAGGTTGCAGAATGATTTTAGAGGGCTCAATCTCACTGCTGTCCAGAATTCAGATCGCTCTACCAGCCCTGGTGCTTCTAGAAATCTCCCCAAGATGTCAAACCCCATGCCCCCTCCTCCACACCACTCAGAGGAGGGGTTGCAGAGGCCCAAACATAAGCTTCCTGCAGCTGCGGGTTGTTAGAACATCTAGATATATTGCCTTACAAGACTCTTAGCTGAAATTTGCAAATATCATTTTTATTGTCTATGTTATGAAGAATAAAAATTCATTGCTCACCGTCTTATAGGCTGCAAAGCCCAAGACCAAGGTGTTGTCAGGGCCAGTGTCTGGTAGAAGCTACTCTCTGCTTCTACCAGATACCCCTTCCCCAAGAGGGTATCTTGGGGAAGATGCATGCTTCCCCAAGATACCCTCAGAGGGGCAAATGCTGCTCCCTGCCATGGCCAGAGGGCCCAGGGGAGGCAGGGGCCAGCAGCTCTCTGGAGACTCTTCTTCTTTTTTTTTTTTTTTAGATAGAATCTCACTCTGTTACCCTGGGTAGAGTGCTCTGGCATCACAGCTCATAGCAACCTCAGACTCTTGAGCTCAAGAGATCCTCTGGCCTCAGCTTTCTAAGTAGCTGGGACCACTGGCACCCGCCACAACACCCAGTTAGTTTTTTATTTTTAGTAGAGACAGGGTCTCGTTCTTGCTTAGACTGGTCTTAAACTCCTGAACTCAGGCAATCCACCTGCCTTGGCCTCCCAGCATGCCAGGATCATAGGCGTGAGCCACCAAGCCTGGCCTGCAAATATCAGTTAAAGGCACAATGTCTAAGTGCGACTGTCACCTTTAAAAATTTTTGAAAAAACAACAGTGATAGCTGTAGCCCTTACTATAATGGATATAATAAAATATAACCTTTGATTTTATTTTAACAGCAAGACTATGAGACTGGTAAACCAGACAATGGCATTTAGCAGAGAAGGGAGCACATTTGATAGAAGTTTCAGACTCACCCAAAATTCAGGCTAAATAAATAGCAGACACAGGACTCAAAATACTGCAAACCAGTACCTTTTTATTTTAGCCCCGCTTATTTTTAACCCTAAGAGGGGCTAAAATATTCCAAATTGCAATTTGAACATGTGAACAGTGGCGATGCAAATGGCACGTGTTGTCACCGCTGCCCCCCCATGCCCCTCTCCCATGTCTAACTACCCACCAACTCCATTTCCCTCATCTGAGAAATGCCAAGACCACAGGGAAGTCACCTAAACCTTCAGCATCACGTCCTTCTTCTATAAACACTGAAAGTCATGTCCACTTTGAAGAATCTTTGTAAGAACTAAAATGAGCTGAGGCAAAAATAGCTTATGGCATCTACTAATGCTGAAGAAAATACGAATGCTGTTCAGATGTTATAGGCAAGTTCCCTAAGAGCTGAAATGTCCCTGTGGGGACAGGGACAGATGTTATAGGCAAGTTCCCTAAGAGCTGAAATGTCCCTGTGGCCTCAGGAGCTGAAACAAGGATATTTATCTGGAAAGTTCAGAATAAATGTGACTAACAACTGGTTATTTCACACTATAATCTGTCCCCAACTGCTTATCTCATCCTACACTCTGTCACTGACTGGTTATCTCACACTGTACTCTGTCACCGACTGGTTATCTCACACTGTACTCTGACACCAACTGGTTATCTCACACTGTACTCTGTTGCTGACTGGTTATCTCACATTGTACTCTGTCGCTGACTGGTTATCTCACACTGTACTCTGTCGCTGACTGGTTATCTCACACTGTACTCTGTCACTGACTGGTTATCTCACCCTGTACTCTGTCGCTGACTGGTTATCTCACCCTGTACTCTGTCACTGACTGGTTATCTCACCCTGTACTCTGTCATGACTGGTTATCTCACACTGTACTCTGTCACCGACTGGTTATCTCACACTGTACTCTGACACCGACTGGTTATCTCACGCTGTACTCTGTCACTGACTGGTTATCTCACACTGTACTCTGACACCAACTGGTTATCTCACACTGTACTCTGACACCGACTGGTTATCTCACGCTGTACTCTGTCACTGACTGGTTATCTCACCCTGTACTCTGTCATGACTGGTTATCTCACACTGTACTCTGACACCGACTGGTTATCTCACACTGTACTCTGACACCGACTGGTTATCTCACACTGTACTCTGTGACTGACTGGTTATCTCACACTACACTGTGCCATGACAGGTTATCTTACACTATGGTCTGACACTCTCAAATTCTTTGGACTTAATTCCTTCTTACTATACAATTTGAAAATGGTATTAAAAACCCAACCCTGATAACTACTCCAACATTTTAGGCAGTTATTATATTTGTGACCTCTGCATGTATTTTTAAGTCACAGCACATACTATAAAAGTTTACATTGCAGTTAAAGCGTATAAGGCATTGGGCACCTGACGGTCTCTCAGTGACACTTGGATTTCCTTAAGTCACAGAAATCACTCTAATCAGAGAGATTTAGATGCTGAGAGTCTGCTGCCAAGGGACTTGCTCTCTGTAGTGATAGTTCTTGGTCCTAAGGTAAGGCCTAGAACAGGGAACAGGAGTCTGCAGTGCTCAGAGCTGAGTGACTTTGGGCCCTGACAGCCAGCACTACCCCTGCCTTTGTGACCTGCTGGGTGTCCAGGCCCACCCTCACTGTGACCCCAAGGGGGGCTACCTCAAATTCCTGTGAGAATCCATCGTCTTCACTCTCCACTTCTCCCAGGCTGGTGTGCATGTGCGTATGTGGGATGTGTGTGGATATGTAGGTGTGGATGTGCATGTGTGTTTGGGGGGGGGGGGAATGCATGAGTATATGCATTTGTGCATGTGCAAATGTGTGCAAGTGAGAGTGTACATTCTGCATGTGCACATGAGTACATGTGTGTGCATGTGTGTGTATTGTGTGTGGTGTGTGTATGTGTGTGTACATGTGTGTGCGTGTGTGGGTATACATGTGTGTGCATGTACGTGTGTACATGTGCATGTGTGTGCACACAGACACCTACAATCAAGGCTCATTCTAGAGGAACTAGGGCACTCCCCCCTGCTGCTCCTGCCTCCCTCCATGCAGTGCAGAGCCACTGTCCCTGCTGACGGCTGGGCCATGCTCCTCCTCATCCATCACACACCAAGACATGGAAAGGAAGGAAGAAAAATGGCCACAGCTCCTCCTCCACTCTTCAGAAGATCCATCTCTGAGAGCGGTTTCACCTCCTGGGGCTGCCATGGAGAACAGCTAATGTGAGGACTATGCAAAGTGGGCCAGAGAGTGGACCTGATTTCAGGGACTGTCCAGGCAGGACATGCACCCTGGGGAGCAGCCCAGGTGGAGCCACGTGACTGCCCACAAAGTACGTTCCATGGTACTGTGAGGTCGGCGCAGCTGCAGGGTCTCTGGGGAGCTGCCCCCACGTGAATAGCCCTCCGTGGCAGGGACACCACCCCAGGGGATGGTGGAGGCAGCCCCCAGCTCCAGGCCACTCTGTTGCCTTTTCCAACTGAGCCCTCATATTCTTCAGCCCACACGTGAGACCAGTATCTCCCCTGCCCACAGCTTCCCCAGGAAGCCCAGGGTTGGGGTAGGGGTTTGGGCTTTGAGTTAGGGAGGAAGGGTCTTCTGCACTGATGGTGGACTCTGTAAAGGACACTATGTTCTCTTCCAAGTCACAAGTGTCTAAGGAGGGGCTGAGAGGTCTCTAGGATTGGTAGAAGTTTCCCTGCTCTTTGCTGTATTAATCTTTTAGATGAAGTTTTCCAACTGAGATCCATAGGATTATAGCAAGAAATGTTCCTGCAGATGTCTTTGGACAGTAACTGACAGTTTCCCAAACACACATAACCACTGCTTGCTCCTTATGAGCTATCTTCCCCACCAGTGCCTTGGACACCAGCCTGCTTTGGGTTTCCATGACTCCCTGGCTCAGCAGGACTGACCACCTGTGTCCTGCACACTAAGCTTTCTGCAAGAGGGTTGGGCTGGGTCCTTTCCTTGAAAGTCCACTGTCTGCCTAGAAGACAGTGGCTAAGGTGGGCATTTATTTTCTAAAATAGGCTGCAAGTTCTGTTCTTACAGAAATGTGGATACATTTGGCCAGGCCAAGCCAGGAAATTCATCCAGGGCTCAGGGAACAGCCTACTGAGAGACAATTGGCGTGGGGCAGAGGGTTCCACAGAGGCTAGACAGAATCAGGTCTCAGAGTTGACCTCGATTCAGTCTGATGCTTACAGGCCAGTGCCCACCTGATGGGGAGCAATGCTCTGCATGTGTCCACTGATGCCCAGGTGACCGTTAGCATGTAGGACAGCCCATGAGACTTCTGCATCTCAGAACCACACTGGGCGTGCCTCTGTGATGTTAGGGGCCAGGTCAGGAGTGCCAAGGGGAGCAGGTGGGTTGGCTTTCTACTCTTAGAGGCCAGCTGGTGACTGACAGGGACCTTGTGACTTTGTGCATGACCACTGGGGTCCTTCACACCCACAGACTATTTCCTACATGAATTGTACCAGCACCGAGTAGGGCCCTCGGCAGCTGCTCATGTCACTGTCATGGTCACTGCTGCCCCAGCTTGACCGCTCTGAGAAGACCACACGCTGAGATAATCACTGCCGGGAGCACATGGTCTTCACAGACCCCACACGGGAGTCTCTGTCCGGACCACTGCACATGACCACTGCACATGACCACTGCACTAACCCTCAGAGGGTTGTGCATTTGCCCAAATTCACACGGCTGTCGGGGGCCCTGCTGGACAAGAAAAGTGAGGCTGGAAATGGACTCTGATCCGTCGAGGCAGGGTGGCCACTCCGTGCTGCCATGTGTCATCTCCTGCTTAGCACCTGGCAAGTATTGGGGGTTACAGCCACATGGGATCCTAGAGATCAAGGCCAGCAGCCAGAGGGGTGAGGCCACAAGACTGTGACTTGTCCCAGGGTGGGCTGGAGAGGCTGGTCCTTACTGCAGACAGACATCTACTCACTGCAGTGCCCACTTCTACCCAGGTTGGACCCGGCTTTGTTGCATGAATTTGTCATGACCTTTAAAAGATCGAAATAATTTTTTCAATTTTTTTTGTTTGTCTTTTTAAAAATGATGCTTCACAGAGGCTTTCAGGTACAGAAAGGCCTACTTGAGAAGCTGAGTATGTCTTTCTTAAATCTCCTCTTAGATCTCTTCACACTTGCTTCACATCCCATCTCTCTGTCACCATTTAAGCTTCAGCCTCCAGAGGCTACATCTTCCAAACAGCAGCCAAGAGCCTCACATAGTGCCGGGCTAGTGTACCCATGTGTCAGCCAGACTCAGGGCCCCCAGTGCCATCTCAGCATCCAGGCACATGCCCAGGTGCCATGTGGGGTTGGGTGTGGGGGCATCACAGCAAGGACAAGGATGACAGTCACTCGGCAGAGTGTGTCAAGGATGTCACCCTCCCTCACTTCATCTTCACAGCAGCCCGTGACTGGGGCCTGTTCTCATGCCGTTCTGCAGGGGGCTGAAGCGCCTGGGTCATCCCTGTGAAGTGTGGTCAGATCATCCCTAGCCTTTGGTCTTTCTTTCCCTCCACCCAGCCCTGAGATGCTTGGTGCCATGAGTTACAGATGAGGGGTCCAGGGGTGGCCAGAACCAAACCAGAACCCGGGAGGGTGGAATGTGCTCTCAGGTTCCAAAGGATGTTCTCTTGCTTTTAGCAACTACAACCCCCCTCAGGTCCTTCCCCCAGTGCCACACCAGGGCTGTGAGCTGTGATCTCACTGCACGGTCAGGGAGGGAAGGTACGGGCAGGACGTGGGCCTGGGGCCCTACACGCCTGCCAGAGCCACCTCCTCCATCCACATGGCTCGCAGGAGCCCCAGAGGCCCCGGGATTCCTGGTGGGGACCAGGGGCCTGCCCCGCCCTGGGCATCACCACACCTGCCCAGTGCAGGTGGCATCTACCCTGTAGGCTTGGTGAGTTCTGACAGGCTTGGTCAGCCCCTATAGGCCTGGTCAGCCCTGCCCTCTGCAGAGGACTCACACATAAAAACACAAGTAACGGTTCTTTCTTGGTGTCACTGGTGATGTCACTATCATTGTTCTGAAATCCTTTGTCGGGGAAGAATGCTTTCAGGGAGGTAAATTGGGTCCCTCCTCATATGAAGAACTACCTTTTACCTAGACATTCTGTCCCCAAGCAAGATAGACCTCTTGTGGTTTTCTAAGAAAATGAGATATAAGAAAACCAGTCATACTGTTGGAGTCCTTGGTGCCCTTTCTTCTCCACGAGTGTCGTCGTCACTGAGTCCCACTTCAAACTCTGTCACTGCCACTTTTGAATATGAATTCTTGGAAGAAACAACCCTGAAAACATGTCAACTCACCAGCCCACAAGCCCCGGTAACCCTGGCTGCCTTGCACCAGAGTTTTACTGGGACAAATTAAGTGTCCTTTACTATTTCTGTGAACAAATCTCTCCAAGGTCCCAGGCGAGACCCCACTGTTTGTGTGAGCCGCTGTGAGGGTGTGTGTGCAGCACAGACGTGGGGCGACTTCCAGGATGCGAGCTGAGCTGCGGCTGTGCAACCCCACACAGGCTTCTTGGAGTATACTAACCTCACACAGGGAGCGTGGACCCAGACCATGTCAAGTCTGGGGCTGTGCCAGCCTCCTGCAGATACTCCAGTAACTGACTTTGATACTAAATGTTTTTTAAATGTTTTTTTTTCCTTCCTGGCTGAGCTATAGAACTTGTGGGGACAGGCACCAAGTGGACACTTCTCCCTACCCTTGGAGTTGGCACAGAACGGTCAGCACCCATGGAGAGTGCAGAAAAGGCATCAGCTGGGACCCCATAGTGAAAACTGACCTCAGCCCTCAGCCTCCATCCCCACCACAGTGCTGACCTGAGACTGACCATCTGATGTCAGATGCCACTGAGTTCACCCTGCCCCCTATTTTGTCCTATGCAAATCAGAGCCCTTGTGCAGGGTACCCTGTGGGGCAAGCTGTCTACACCCCTGGTGGCACCAGGGTCCCCTTCCCTGCTGAGGAAGGGTTTGTGGGTTTGCTGTAGACAGGCTGTTCTGCAGTGCATTGCTTGATTTTAAATGTTGTCTCTGCTGTGAGTGGAAAGCCTCATTTTTTTTTCTTTGCCTTTTAAACTTCTGCTCATTTTCCAAAAGCCAGCTCAGAGATTATCCACCTTGTGTAGCCTCTGCTGCACAAATTTACCATCTCTGAGCTTTGGCTGGCCTGTACATTCAAAGAATAGACCTTGTGTTGTTTGTGCCAGGCCGGTGTGTTCACGAATGACTCACCACAATCACAAGCTCCTAGAAAACACCATGTCTCTAATACATCTTCAGATTCTGCACCAGGACCCAGCAGAGATTGAGCAGGCGGTGGATACTTGGATGGATGGATGGATGGAGGGATGGGTGGATGGATGGAGGGATGGATGGAGGGATGGGTGGAGGGATGGGTGGGTAGATGGAGAGATGAATGGGTGGAAGGAAGGAAAGGTTAGCCTTGTCACTGGAGTGGGCTAACCTTGTCACAGGCATGACACACGTTGTTGGTTTATCCCCTGATACAATGAAGGACTTGAAGGGAGTGATCTCTAATTTTAAAATTCTGCAAGTCTTCATTTTCAGGGTTTTCAAGATCTAAAACTGTGCAACTGGTTGTAAAGCATGGAGGTTCTTTGAACACTTCCCAACACCTTTCACCTGCTACAGTGGCTTAAGCTGCTATAGATGTTAATTTTGAAAAGGAGTCTTCTGCCTGGCCAAGAAAATGATGAGCAGGCGACTCCAGGAGTGTTCACGCTGTGGAGTGTCTATGGAGGCCTGTGCTGGCACTAGCTGCTGACACAGAGAGCCCGGCTCAGCCACGCGGAGGGTTTGGGCCATTTGACAACTAATTAGCAACATCAGCGCTTAGCAAACATCCCGGCCAAAATCCTTGCAGTCAACTTGGTGCAGGCTGAGCTGTGAAAGCCCCATCACTGAGGCTGTGGCCACTGAGACCAGAAGCTTGGGGCCTGGCACCTGGCAGGTGGCTGTGGCTGCACAGTGTGACAAACGTCCACCTCATGGTCAGCAGGGCAGTGGTGCACCCATCTTGGTGCCCACACCCACCTGGGGGCTTGCGACACACGTGTAGAGAACTTTGCACATCACCAAACACTGTTCCCAGGCCAGGGTCATTCTGATGAAATTTCCCAAACCATTCCAGCAAGCACCCAGTGGGACAATAGGGAGAAGGGTGGACTTTGAACATTCGGGAAAGGTTGCACGCAGTGGGTCTTCATGTGTGCACTCACATTTGCACATCTGTGTTTCTGAGGAGTCCCACAGTCACAATCCAGCAGACCAACTAAATGATCATTGAGCAATTCAAGGAAGGTTTTTCCAAAGTCTGAAAACCAGTGAATTCTCTCCCTTTTTTAAGCTTTACTTATTAACACTTCACAGAAATGGCATGCTGAGAATTACCATTTTTTATTGTCATCACTTTTATTTATAATTTCAAGTTGCCTACGGGACATTTAATGCGATTTAAACACTGACACTCATGGTGGGCCTGGCGCTGGGGGAACCAAGAGGGTAAATGCACAGAGTGAGGCCTTAGGTGTGGAGGCAGGATGGGGGTGGGGGCTAGACAGTGTTGGCCGGGCTGGTGCGCCCACACGACCTCATAGCCGCTGGTGAGGGGCTGGACTTTGCCCACGAACTGAGGGTGCCAGCATGATTTCTATCATGACACTGGTGTTCCTTGTTGGGGACTGGACCTTCCTGCGTCTTATTCCAAACCTTCCTAAACAGGATCACTGCAAGGTGATCCCCCAGACAGCAGTCAAAGGGTGTAACCCCCCCTGAGCCAGGGCCAGGCCAGACGCCCTTCCCAGGAGGGCTCCCTGGCTCCCAGTCCCCAGCTGGTGACCGAGGTGAAGGATGCTGGCTGCAGGCATTCGATGGAGAGAAGATTTTCCTTCATTATAATAATTTATCACTTACAAGATACCAGAGCGACACAGAGATTGCTGAATAATAGATGAAATTGTGCTGAACCAAGTCCCTGCCCTGAGGAGTTTCCATGTAGAGGCGTAAGTGGAATTATGTCGGACAAGCGGAACATGGGCTCAGCAGGCAGGCGGGGGCCAGTGTGGGTGGGTGAGAGAGGCAAAGGGGACCACCAGGCTCTCTGCCTGCCCCCACCTGAGCATGAAAGGGAGCTGCCCCCGCACAGAACACAGAGGGAACTCAGAGGGCCCCAGGGAAGGAACTGGGGCCAGGAGCCCAGAACACAGCCAGGGCACACCACCCTCCTAAGCCTGGTTCAGAAGCACCTGCAACAGCCTCACCCAGGGGGTAGTGGAGGAGGACGGAAGTCAGAGGTGCTGAGTCCGGGTACCTACTAACCAATGTAGACTCAGGATGGGGACCCGGATTGGTGGAGCCAGCAAGACCACAGCACACTCTGCACCTGTAGGCCATATTCCCTGGCCTGGGGTGGGCAGCCCTGTGGGGCCTCCAACTCTCTGTCAGCACCCGGCAGCAGCCATCCCAACACACACAGACTGAGGGGTCGCCAACTCTGGGTGACGCACAGACATGAACCCGAGCCCCCAAGCCAAACCCCAAATTAAGTTGTAAACCTCACTAAGCAGGAAGGGGACGTGAGGGAAGGACAGCTGGCTGCCCACCCTGCCCAGCTGCGTCTAGCCACAGGGAGCCAGTTTTGCACCTTGGTGCCGGGGTCCTTGCCAGTTCCTCCCTGCCTCTGTGCCCCTTAGGCCTGGGTTCTGCCTCTGCAGTGGCCACAGTGAAGCTATAATTTTGAAAGTTGTTTGAACACAGTTGGTCCCGCCTCACCTGCCACTACCCCAAATGTTCCCAGGTCAGTCCTGCAGCCTCACACCTGAGTTTCTCCTCCCTGGGATGGTCTCATACAGAGCCGCTTTGTCTCTTGAAAGCGGTGATTAGAGTTGAACACAACTTTCCCTTTTTGCAATCAAAGTATGATCTCAAGATTGGACTTCACAGCCTGTACGCTTGACAGAAAGGCAGGTTCTTGGCCCCTCCCTGAGCTGCTGATGTGGGACAGGGGAGGGTCTGCGTGGCAGAACCAAGGCCCCAGGCCAGCGACTCCATGCTGCATCCCAGGTGGTGTGACCTCCGCCCAGCGCGGCCTGTGGGTCTGTCCTGATCTTGTCATCTCCAAACATGCCTCATCTTCTCCTCACAAACTTTGGCCACATCAGCCCCCCACACGCCTGCCTCTTGGCTGCCTATGAGCCTCATGCAGAGTCCAGGTGTATCCAGCCAAGTCTCATGGTTCGGCTTTTGCTCCCCGGACCCTGTCTTTCCCCGGGTGTCAGGAATCCCAAGCGCTGCCTGTCCGTGGCCCATGGCCTAGAGCCTGTGTGCAGGAAAGATGAGGTCCTCACCCCACATACTGCCCTGGCCAGGCTGTCCGCAGCAAACCCTCCAGCACTGTCCAGCCCAGCAAGCTCTGCCACCAAGAAGGACTCCTTGGAGGAAACCCACATGAGGAAGGTCCCCAGCCTGACCTCCACCCCACAGGGAACCAGAGGAAGGACCCCATAGATAGCACAGATCAGAGTCAGCTGGATGGGCTCCTCCTGACATCTGCCCTGTCTCAAAGGGACAACTAGGGATGATAATTTCAGAGGTTGGAGCCTGGGTGAGGTTTAGGGCAGTGGTGCAAGGCAGCCACCTCCCCAGTCGGCAGAGTTCAGGACCTCAGAGCACAGAGCGGGTTGTGGTGCTGGTGAGGGTCTGGAGCTGAACCTTGAGGGGCCCAGTCTTGGCTATGTCGGCTCAGTCTGGTCATTGGAAACAAAGACTTCCTGGGTCGGTTATCTCGCCTCGTCCTGGCATTGTTTCCCCCAGAAGAAAATATTCAGCTGTCACTTCTGAGTGAACTCTAACTGCTGTGTTTGCTGGGTAAGCATTCATGAAAAAGAAAACAGCCGTATGGAGGCCAAACAGCTAAGCCAAATGTGTGACCACACTCACATGGAACCACCTTCTGGCTGAGACCTGTGGAAAGGTCTGGAGAAGCTCGGGGTTTCAAATACATTTTCTTTTTCTATTTCTCAAGGGAAACAAGAAAGGCATCCGTGTAAAACATTCTTCTCTCCAGAGGAGAGTGGGGCTTCAGCCAGTCCCCTCTGCCGAGGGGACCCCGAGGTTCCACAGGTCTTGGAGACTTCATGCCAGAAATTGCTGTTTTTTCCCTTTTTTTTTGGTCTTGAGGTCAAAATCATAGTTTAGGGACAAATCAATTTTACACCCAGATTATGTGTAAACAAGAAGGGAGTTGAGAACCTTTGGTAGGGAAATGAGTGTACAAGTAGTTATAATAATTTTATCCAGAAATGGAAAAAAAAAATCTTTTGAATGCCAGAAGACAGAAAATTTGCAATTCCGCCATGTAATTGAGTATACTTTTATAGATTTTTGTTTTTGTTTTGGAAATGAATTCTTCCACAATGGAGATGCTTTGGTTAATTTAAGTTATAATTAAAAACAACCACAGCTTATATATTGATCTCATTACAGTGTATTTCATTTCTGTTTACTGTTTCACATTTTAACAAGTTAATAAAGGGATTTTCTGTGTATTCCTTTATGCTTTCAAACCCAAACTATTTTTTGAACAGAAATCACATTTATGCAGCACATTTTTTTCCTCCCACTGTAGTAATGAGGATGTCATTTGAGTGACATTAGTCTAGAAGATGCCATTATTTGTTTAGGAGGGAGTTAGTTTTCCTGTTTTTTCAGGCAAAAATTTACTCGACTTTCGATTGAAAGACAGTCCTTTTTTTTATTATTTCTTATAGCATAACTATGTACATTAATGCAGTCACAGGGTACAGTGTGCTGTTTTCATGTACATTTTGAAATACTCTCATCAAACTGGTTAATATAACCTTCATGTCATTTTCTTAGTTATTGAGTCAAGACATTCAGAGACACAGTCTTGAGAAAGTTCTAGGAGTCACTGGGCAGAGAAGGGTGAGGACATCGGTGCAGGAGGGGACCCAGGAAGGCGAGGTCTGACAATGGCACTGATAAAGCACCAGCCTGTGGTGACTTTCCCCTAGAAGGAGCTGCTCCCTGCTCCCTTGCTGATGTGAGACCAAGTGCCTCGGGACACAGGCGCCGCGCTGTGGCTTCCTGGCCATTGTCCACCCATTTCTGGTACCTGCAGTCTGCATCAGGTTGCTCTCAAACCCAGTGGCAGGGCCATGCGGCCAGGCCTCCTATTTCTCGTAGTTGTCCCAGGGGTGGAAAATCAAAAATGGGAGGTGTAGATGACTTAAGGTAGATTTTTTAAAATAAACCTTTATTTTTTAAATAAACTTTAAAAATGTTTAGGTTTACGGCAAAACTGAGTGGTAAGTACAGCGATTTCCCATGTCCCCCTGTCCTGTACATGCAGCCTCCGCCATCAACATCCCCATGGATGGCACATCTGTCACCACTGGTGAACCTGCCCCAAGTCATCGTGATGGCCTGAAGTTCACAGGTCATGGGAGGGTGCACCTTGGCACTGTGCAATCTGTGGGTCTGGACAGACATACAGTGACATGTCCCCACCACTACAGCATTGCACAGGGCAGCTCCTCCGTCCTAAACACCCATGTGCTCTGCCCATTCATACCCAACCCTGGTGACCACTGGTGCCTTGACCTTCCCGCAGCTTGGCCTTTTCCGGATTGCCCTGTTGCTGGACCCTTCCCCACGCCTTGTCGCAGTGGCTCCTGCCACTTGGTAGTGAGTATCCACACTCCTCTGTGTCTCTCCCGGCTGGACAGCTCGTACGTGGGTATTTTGTGGCACTGAAGAGCTGGATAGTTTCTCACTACTTGGCTCCACCACAGATTATTCTTTCAGCTACTGGAAGATTTCTTGGTTGATTCCCAGTTTGGGCAATTGTGGATAAAACAAGTAACCATGTGTGTGCAGGTTTTGTGGACAGTTCTGTGGAACTTATTAGCTCCTCT
This sequence comes from Otolemur garnettii, assembly GCF_000181295.1. Lineage (NCBI taxonomy): Eukaryota > Metazoa > Chordata > Mammalia > Primates > Galagidae > Otolemur > Otolemur garnettii. The sequence continues at coordinate 26,969,557 of NW_003852414.1, forward strand.
GGGGAAACGTCAGGCAGTGGGAGTGCAGGACCGCATGGTCAGAGTGTGCTGGGTGTTGTGAGAAGCAGGAAACTGCCTCCTGGGTGGCTGCAGGCATCTGCACTCCTACCAGCAGGGAAGAAAGCTCCTGTCACTCCGTAAACTCGATGTTGTCAGTGTGGGCATTTCAGCTGTTCTAGCAGGTGTCCAGGAGTCCAAGGAGTTTCCATGAAGCTCCCTGGCCCCTGTTGTAAATTGTGCATCTCTTACTGCTGAGTTTAAAGAGTTCTTTAGACACTTTGGATGGCAACCGTTGGTCAGGCATGTCTTTTGAAAATATTCTCTCCTAGTCCGTGGCCCTGCTTTCTCATTTTCTTGATTATGTCTTTCAGAAGGCGGAAGTTTTTAATTTTAACAAAGTCCCATTATTTGATGATGGCCTTCATGGATTGTGCCTTTGGAATTGTATCTAAAAAGCCATCTCCGTACTTGCTTCATCTGGTGTTTCTTATAGGTCATCTCACAGGGGTTTTATAGTTTTGCATCTTACATTTAAGTCTGCCATTCTTTTTGAGATTAATGTTTGCCAAGACTCAGGTTTCTTTGCTTGTGAATGTCCAGCTGTCCAGCACCTTTGCTGCTGGTGGACGACCCCTGTGTGCCTTTCCATTCTGTTCCATTGATCGGCTTGTCTACCTCTCACCAGTTTGTTGCTCTTTAATATTGTGCGAACCATTCTGGGTCTCGGCCTCTTCCTATGAACTTCAGCCTCACTGTGCTGATACTTAGACCACAAATTTCTGGGATTCTGGTGGAAAGTGTTTTGACTCTACAGACCAAGTTGGGAAAAACTGATGTCTTAAAAATATTGAATCTTCCTATCCATGAACATGGAATATCACTTCATTTATTTGATTCTTCTTTAATTTCTTTTATTGGAGTGTTTTTCTCACATTGATCTCGTATGGGTTTTATTACGTTTATACCTAAGTATTTCACTTTAAAGGGTGCCCTGGGTTCCTTTCTGACCTAATTTTTTATCTCAGTAAATCATTTACTTTCTTCAGGCTCCCATAATCTCATCTCAAGAGTGCTGCTTTACACCCTGAACAAGGCTATCCCAAAAACCAAATAATAAATCAAATTTGAAAGCCCCTTGTAAAATATAAAGCTCTGTAAGTGCTCAAGACCATGTTTATATTGAAGGTCCTGTCAGCATATAAACGTCTATAACTCTGAAGTCCCATTTGTTGTAACCCTGGAAAATTGTTCGTCCTTTTATCAAAACAGCTCCAACTATGATGGTATGGTGATAGCTGGGATCCCACAGTCACTGGGAGAAAGAACGATACGGACTGTGAGGGTACAAAGGGGACACTGGGGGACGGAGAAGCACCTGCCTGAGCCGTCCCCTGAGGGCTTCAAGGGCAGGCCCCCAGCAGAGGGGGAGGAAGGCCCTACAGCTGCTGGGTCTGAGCAGAGACATCGTGATATGACGCCAGCCATGATCTTTGGACCAACACTGATCTTGTGACTGCCCCAGTTCCTTGCACACTGGAATGTCTGGGAAGGGCCCTAAGAACAACACAAGCAGCATACGGGATTCCGTGGGCATTAGGGTTAGGGGTGGGGCCCCCGAGGTCCTCAGGTGGAGCGTTAATCCCACATTGGCATCACTAGCTCTTTATCTGGGTGTGCTGCTTGGCAAACTCACTTGTCATGAACATGGTAGTAATTTCCTAGCTGCTATTGTCACGATTCTAAAGTAAAGGCAGGAAACGTTTCAAGGAAAAACTGCATGGGTTAGTTTTCTCAAAGTCCTTCTGGTCTCCAGTGCCTGGATGCAGCTGTAACTTCTGACCCCACCCTGCTCCTCCCAGACAGCCACGGTGCCCAGAGGTGCAAGGGTGACATCATGGGAGGACCCTCCTCCCCTGGGAGGAGCTGAGCAGGGGGATCTAAGGACCGCTGGCCGTGGGGGCTGGTTCTGAGGCCGAGATTGGGCCTGGGAGGCCCCCCCACTGGAGCGACTGAGAGTGTGGGGTGGTACCCAGAAAAGGTCTCCCTGCATCCCCTGCGGCTGTTCCACCACTTAACCCTCTTCCACATCTTATCCATCATGCAAATGAAACGCTGACGCCTGGGTCCCTTCAAGAGGCTGTTATCCCTGACAGCAAGTGTTTGAGAGTTGATCAGATTAAAGGGGTCTGCTCGGCCCTCATCCAAGTGCTGCTTATTCAGCTTGAGTGTCAACCCAGCCGGGGAGAATGGGAGGAGGGAGGAGCAGACCTTCAAGTGGAGGGGCTGAGTCCTGCACAGGGCTCTGAAAACCACTACCAGGGCGCCCATCACAGAGGCTATGTTGAGATTGTACTTGCACCATGGGTCCCCCCCCTTCCCCACTTCCCTCTCTGTCTCCATCCATCTCTCTCCCTTCCTCTCCCTGTGTGTCTCTCTCGCTCCTTTTCTCTCTCTCCCAATCTCTTTCTCTCTCTCCCTCTCTCCCCCTTTCTGTCTCCCTCTCTCTGTCTCCCTTCCTCCATCTCTCTCCCTCCCTGTCCAGTCTCTCTCTCTCTGTATGTGTGAATACACACACAAAAATATATATATGCATCGCCTATATAACATCTGTGAGCATCTGTCTCTATAGATGGACTGTCTTTACGTGTATATTTGACATGATAAACTACTTGCTTAAACGGACTAGCTCTGATTTTATGTCATTTTTATGAGTCATTCCTAAGTCTCATAGAAAGGTCAGGTTCTCCATAGCTTTCACACGATGCCACTGTGACACCGCGTAGGAGAGTGTCTGGGAGTTTCCTGGCTTCCCTATGAGGATATCAAACATAAATCAAAAAGGAACTTGTCCCACTGAGGCCATTTCTTTGTGTGCACTTTGCAGTGAACTAACAATATCTCAGGTCATACTCCACAGAGCTCCTCGTTCCAGAAAAATGATGATTAGCTTGGCGCTATGCTGTGTTATAATTTCTCTATTCTCGTCTTTCTTCAGAAAATGCAGAAATTACATGAATCAGATGCAAAAGCAAGTACGTGACTGGGCCTAATGTAGGCTATATAGTCTGAGAAATTTCACTACATCTTCTACTTATCATTAGTCCGAGTCTGGTGGGAAGCAGGGGATTTGCTCTGGACCACGTGGGCAGGGTGGGCAGGTGACTGCTGAGTGTCCTCTTCTGCCCAGCTCGCTCTAGGTGCTCTGGGGGACACGAGACAGTGGGGCGGGGAGGAGAGTCCCCCTGGGCAGCGTAAGCTTGTGGGGACCTCTGCGCCTGGCCCACCCCACCCCTCTTCACCATAGCTTTGTCAAAAGGCAAGGCTCTGGGCAACCCACCTTACTCTGCACCTGCTGCCAAGTCCCCAAATCCCAGGTCATCAGAGTCAGCCAGCCTCATGGGCACTGCTGCTCATGGACCCCTGACCTTGGCCCAGAAGCCCCCACTTCCAGTGTGCCGCACCAGGGAGAGTGCATGCGCCGGGTGTCTGGGTGTCTCCATGACTACTTGTGTCCACACCCGTGTCTGTGAGTGTCTGCATCTCTGGAGTACGCACAGGTCTCTGCACACGTATGTGTATGTTTGGGGCTAACACATTATGAAGCATGTGCACCCTAAAAAGTGACCTCGGAAGGGAATCTGGGAGCCTGGCAAACACTGTGTGGCCACAGCATGTCAGAAGCCGTCCTCACTGACGTCCCCTGGGAGCCAGGCAGGCAGAGTTTGTGATGCCAGCACAAAGTGCTACCCCACATACCTTTTAACTTCAAGGTTAAAACAAAAGCCTAAAAATAGGGTGGCACCTGTGGTTCAAAGGAGTAAGGTGCCGGCCCCATATACTGGAGGTAGCAGGTTCAAATCCAGCCCCAGCAAAAAACTGTAAAAAACAACAAAAAAAAGTCTAAAAATAAAAGTCTTCCCTTTGAATGTCACTACTGGCAATGAAGTAAAGCTATGTAGTTTACATTTTTTTAATTTAAAAATGTTATAATTTATATATACTCATTAAAGAAAAATAACATAATTTTTGTAAACAAATTTAAAATACATATTAAAACTGGGGTAAAACTCTGCATCTGATTCACCTAGGAGATTGTGCCCTTCCTGAAGGTCCCCTTGGCTCCCTGATGGCAGGTGCCATGTTCCATCCCATAGAGCGGTGACGAGGGTGACATTGGAGTACGTGTGCTGCCATGACAAAGTCCCCGTGGCAACAGACTCATAGCTCTCATGGTCTGAGGGCTGGACAAGGTGAAGACACTGCATGGCTGGGAAGCTCCCCTCAAGGTCTCCCCTGCAGTGAGCACCTCCCTGCAGGGTCCTGACAGGCGTGTCCCTCTGTGGGTGTCTGTGACCTCATCTCCTCTTCTTACCAGTCACACTGGTCAGGCCCATGCTAGCGACCTCATTTTACCTTAATGACCTCTTTAGACAGTTCATGTCCCAATACAGAGGTCCTGGGAGTTAGGACTGCGGCTGGTGAATTTGGGGAGACACAACTTGGCCATAGCTCAGGTAAAGCACACAATAGTTACTGTGAGTGCTCATTCCCCCCTGAGCCTGCCTGACCATCACTGAGCCCTCATCCTGTAGACACTGAGCCTTCATCCAGTGAGCACTGAGCCCTCTTCCTTTGGTCACTGCACCCCCATCCAATGGGCACCGAGCTCTCCTATCAGCACTGAGCCCTCATCTTATGGATACTGAACCCTCATCCTATGGACACTGAGCCCATCCAATGGGCACTGAGCCCCATTCAATCAGCACTAAGCCCCCATCCAATGGGCACTGAGCCCCTATCCTATGGGTGCTGAGACCTCATCCTTTGGGCACTGAGCCCTCATCCAATGGGCACTGAGCCCTCTTCCTTTGGGCACTGCACCCCCATCCAATGGGCACTGAGCCCTCATCATATGGGCACTGAACCCTCATCCTATGGACACTGAGACCCCATCCAATGGGCACTGAACCCCTATCCTATGGATGCTGAGACCTCATCCTTTGGGCACTGAGCCCTCATTCTATGAGTACTGAGCCTTCATTCTATGGACACTGAGCCCCCATCCAATGGGAACTGAGTTCCTATCCTATGGGCACTGAGCCCTCATTCTAAGAGCACTGAGCCTTCATTCTATGGACACTGAGCCCCCATCCTATGGGCACTGAGTCCCTATCCTATGGGCACTGAGCCTTCATCCTATGGTCACTGAGCCTTCATCCTATGGTCACTGAGCCCTCATTCTGTGGGCACTGAGCCCCCATCCAATTGGCACTGACTCCTATCCTATGGGTACTGAGCCCCCATCCAATTAGCACTGAGCCCCTATCCTATGGGTATTGGGCCCTCCTCCTATGGGTACTGAGCCCTCATCCTATGGATACTAAGCCTCACTCCTGGGCTGAGTATGCTTGGCAGCTCTGCAGGTCCCCTTCCCTGATTTAACTGGGTCCTCCTTGTGTGCCCTGCAGAAAGGAGGCCCCAAGAAGAGGGAATGGAATTAGATTGAGGTGAGCTGACTTGATACCATGCCCCTGACCCAGCCCCTGAGTCTAGAGCCAATTGGCCAACCTCTCCAGCCATGCATGTCTCTGTCTGGAACTGGCAGTTTGGTCTCCATCTCTGCACTCTCAGCCCCTCCCTGCCCACATCCTGTGGACCAGCAGCCAGCACTCTTTGTGGTAGGCCCAGGCACCCCCAGGAGAGAGGTACCACGGGGCGGGGGAGGCCAGTGGGGCATGCGGGCCAGGGCCCCAGGCGTCATCTGTGGGGTGCAGACAGGAGGCCACGGCACCTGCAGGCAGGTGGCAGTGTAGCTCTGGGTCCACAGGTGCCAACACGGATGCCCTGTGTGACATGCTTGGCTCTGGTATCTTTAAGACTATTATTCTCCACAATTGCCACCTGCAAGCTGGCAGAGGCACCAGGCATCTCCCTCCAGAGAAGCAGCAGCGAGACTGCAGATTCAAACCACGGCCTGATGAGCTGAGCAGCCTGGCCTTGGATTTATAGCAGCTTCTTAAGCAGCCAGGGGAATATATTAGTTTTAATTTTTTTCATGAAACAAAAACAGAAGCATGGCTCTGCTCATAAAACCCCATCACAAGCAGGCCCTTCCGTGAGGGGTGAATTAATTAGCACTACTTATTAAGGTCTCACTGCTGGTGATTCATCCTGCTCTACCCACAATCTTAATTCACCCACAAAACCAATTTGGTTTAACAACCTGTAAAAGGGAGTCAGGAAATCGAGTTACCTGTTAAAATACTGCTTCCTGGGGTTTTCATGTTCGGCTTCTGTTTTCTGTCAGCTCCGTCCCCTGGGTCTCCCAGATGGTACACATATTATGTCACAGGATGGCCTCCAAACCCTCTCAAGCTTCCTTGAGCCCCACTCTGCCTATGTGTGACCATGTGTTTCCCTAAGATACACATATTGAAGTCCTAACACCTCCTGGGCTCTGGAACGTGGCTGTATTTGAAGATGCATCTTTAAAGGGGGTGATTAAGGATAAAAGAGGCCGTGGGGACCCTGACCCAGTGTGACAGGTCCTCATAACAAAAGGGGATGAGCACAGGGCCGCACAGGGGGCGACCACCTGAGGGCGAGGGAGGAGGTGGCGTCTGCACCCAGGGAGACACCACAGGAGACACAGGTGCCCACCCACCCGGGGGGGCAGTCAGGGACCCTGGAGCAATCAGCAGGCGCCCTGGTCGGGGACACCCAGGCACACCGATCTCTGCGCCCAGCAGCCCCAGCCCTAGGGAGCTACTGTTCATCCTCAGAAGACTCAGCTTGAAGCATGTGCTCTCAGAATCACCCCCTCTCCCTCCTTCCCTCAACCTTCCCCCTTTGCAAGGTATTTTGTATTTTTTTATTAGCTGCTATTGGTTGAGAACTTAGTGTATGTAAGTTCTTCACTCATATCACATCATCAGTGTTCACAGACAGCCCAGGTTGGGGCTGGTGTCTCATTTTGTGTGTGACAGTGCTGAGTCTTGGACATGTGTCTGTCTCACACCAACCCTTACGCTATAAAAGCAAATGATCACTCCCCCACACACACTCCAATGGACCAGGTGGACCCAGCTGCCATCCATAGAGGCCTCCCAGAGATTTCATCCTCCCTCCTCCTGCTTGGTGCAGACTGTCACCCCCCAACATCCCTGCCAGACTGGGCCCTGAAGGAAACTAAGGGAACAGGTGCCTGCTCACTGTCCCCTCTCACCTGCCCACTCTCACCTGTCCCATCTCACCTGCCCACTCTCACCTGCCCACTCTCACCTGCCCACTCTCACCTGTCCCCTCTCACCTGCCCCCTCTCACCTGTCCCATCTCACCTGCCCAATCTCACCTGCCCCCTCTCACCTGTCCCCTCTCACCTGCCCACTCTCACCTGCCCACTCTCATCTGCCCACTCTCATCTGTCCCCTCTCACCTGCCCCCTCTCACCTGTCCACTCTCACCTGTCCCCTCTCACCTGCACACACTCATCTGCCCACTCTCACCTGCCCACTCTCACCTGTCCCCTCTCACCTGCACACTCTCAAACCTGTCCCCTCTCACTGCACTCCCTCACCTGCACACTCTCACTGCACACTCTCACTGCACACTCTCACTGCATACTCTCACTGCACTCCCTCACCTGCACACTCTCACCTGCACACTC
>NW_003852414.1:26978481-27013200 GCF_000181295.1 Otolemur garnettii
ACTCCCTCACCTGCACACTGACCTCCCAGAGATTCCACTTTGAACACCTGTAGTTTTTTTTCTGTTTTACTCCCAAGTTTATAAAAGGAAAAATCAGAGAAAGCAAACACAATTGAAATAAATTACAGCATTCCCAGCAAGCACTATGCAAATATTTTCATACAACTATAAACAAAACCTGCCATGTGTGCTTTTAAAAGAAGAACTGAAAATAGATCAAAAGTTACATTTCCAAAAATGTACGATTTCATCTAAGCAGTGGCTCATCCCACCCCTGCTCTGTGGCAAGCCTGTGTTTCCTCTTCGGGGAGGGCAGATTCCCAAATGCAGGAGCTTGGGATTTCAGGCCGTGATTTCTTATCACTGCACCTTAAGTCTGAGTGTATCGAAAATTACTCTTAGAAACTGAGATTCTTCCACATCACTCAATATTTGTTTATTGAAATAAACACATGGAATTAATTCTATTCCATTACACTGGGAAGACCCAATAACGTGTCTCGGAGTCAGGTTTCGGCACAAAGCCTGTGGTGTCTGTGTTGCGTCCTGCGTCCTGAGTTATCTCCACATCATGGCTGTAGTCCACGGCTCAGAGCAGCCTCCCACCTCCTTCCCTTTTGCTTCATCCGTAGTTCGTGGCCTGATACTTCCAGAGCCAGCCAGGGTTCCTATGGGCAGAAGGTTCCAGGGGATGGTGCCCCTTGCGCCCCTCGCCGTGTACCCTCTCCAGGTACTATGCCCACATCTGCCCCATCTCCCAGCCCTGATCTTAGCCCTCCTCCGTGCCCTCTTTGGGGTCAGTGGATGTGGGCTGGTCCCCTGTGGCCAGCACCCTTTAGCTGACCCATGGTGTTGCCAAGCTGAGATCATAAGAGGTTCTGGTGAAAAGGAACAGGGTGAGACTCCACATGTCCCAGGGCAAAAGCTCAGTGTCTTACAGAAGGCTGCCAGAGCGACAAGGGAACCCTAAAGCAGCAGGCTGGGAGGCACCCGTCGGCAGGCTGGGAGGCACCAGTCAGCAGGCTGGGAGGCACCAGTCGGCAGGCGGGGGCTCCAAACCAGCAGGAGCTCTGCTGAGCACCGACTGTGTGCAGGTGCTGGCAACCCAAAGGCTAGAGAGCCAGAGTGAGAAAGAACAAAGTAACTCGTGTTTTTAATACATCTGACCAAAAAGTCAGTCTCAAACTAAAACCCAGTCTGACTCCTTGTACCGTGAACATCTTTAAATAGTGGCACACTCAACTTCAAAAGCTGCGCTAAAGCTCAGAAATGGATATAACAAGATGCATTTAAGATTGTCTACATCATAGCAAAGTTTTTTGGTAACTTAAAAACATGTCTGTTATATGTATGTGAGGCAGGAACCTTGTTCTTGCAGCTAAGAAAAGAGATATGTAGTGTTCTGAAAGAAGGAACTGTTACTTCCAAAATGGAGTTCCCAGCCGTGATTTAGTAAGGTATTCAAGGAAGGGAGCAATGACAGATGATGTAAATTATCCTCGCTTTCTCTTTTGATTTAAATAATAACTGCCGATATCCTGAGGCAGTATGGAAACGGAGGGATAAAAAGCAAGCAACCCCAAATTCTGCCATTCTTTTAAAAGTCTTTTATAAGAAAGTCTTGAGAATATTATCATAATATTTTGAGCACTATTACATTTTAGAAAAGAAATGGTATTGTAGGCAATCATTTCTATGTGTCTGAAGTACTAAGGTAAAAGATGATCAGATTTTTAGGCAATTAAATTCTCAACTATTTGGAGATATGGCAAATGCATGCATCTAGTTTCCAAGAAGGAGACAGGTGCCAGGGTACAAACACTCTTTTCCTAAGGTTTCTTCCTCTGCAGCTCATCAGGACGGAATTTAAGAATAAAATTAAAAACTGAAAACTAGGCCTCATGAGAATCCAGTGCAAGCCCTTGCTGACCGAGTGTGTTCCAGGCGCTGGGAACACCAGCTGCACCCCCGGGGAACAAGGAAGTCTGCTGTTCCCTGGGCAGCGAGTCCTCCCTGCTCACACCCTACCCCTCACACTTGCAGGGCTCACTAGATGGGTCATGTTCGCAGTGCCCCAGGGCAAGACATAGTCCCAAGACAGCCCCGTGGGAATGGGTGCGGCCAGTGACAGAGGGGGGCGAATGACTCCAGACGACCAAATCGTAGCGTTCAAATTCTCTCTTTTGCTGGGCAGCAGAAATTAGATGACTTTCAATGTGTCCCTAATTATTCCCAGGTGCCCTCAGAGACCAGCTCACCTTCCTCACCACCCTAAGCAGCGACAGGATCTGATTCCCATATTTTCAGGAATTCTGGGTAGCAGGAGCCAAGACAAGGTGCAGAGAGCTGGTGTTAAGAGGGCGTGTGAGGTGGCAGGGCAGGCCAGGCTGGACAGCCGGTTCTAGGCCACACGCCAGGGGTGCCAACATCCAGCGAGCCCGGGGTCTTTGGCAGGCAGCCTCCCACACCTCCAGCTCAGGGGATTTGCATGACGGTGGTACCTAAGATTGACCTAGGAAACCATTATCAACACACAAAATCAGTCGGATTTGGGATCTGCACAGTGGCAACTGGAGGGAAGAGGGTAGGACTGGCAGGTTTTGGCAACTCCCCAGAATCAGGGATTAGCAAAAGAGGATTGGGAATGATTTTTTAATTACTGGGCCGGGAGAGTGGAGAGGGTGCCTGATTTGGGCTTTTGTCCTTTTGGTTTCGTCTTGTTGAAACGCCTGTGCTTATAACAGTGGTCAACAGGCAGTGAGCCCACGGGACATATGTGAAGATTGTGCTGAGCCTGGAGGCAACCTCAGAAATTACACCATCAGGGAGACACATGTGTTTGGGGTTGATGAAAATAAATTCACTTCTGAATCCCTCACACTGAAATGCAAGCCATCTCGTCTACGTCACTGGTCTGGCAGCCATGGGCACGTGTGACTGTCCCACACGCAAACGTGTTTGAGTAGACGGAGGGACGTTGTGAGTGACAGGTACAAAGACACAGTTCAGCAGAACACGATTTCTCCTGGATGTCTGCATGTTGACTAAGTGGGGACATGGTAACATTTTGGATATATCGAGCGGGTAAAACTTATTATTGAAATTAATTCACTTGGGTTTGGTGTTTAATTACTCTGTAGAAAATGTAAACTTGCACCTGTGGCTCACATCACATTTCTCCTGGGTGGTGCTGACCCAAAACTGCAGGTCAAGGGTTTGGAAGTTCAGAACTGACCTGAGGAGGGAGTCCCCAGAGAGGGGCAGGCCTGGCTCAGAGAGGGAGGGCTGCCCCTGTCTGTGCCTGTCAGAGGCAGAGCCTGCCCTTAGGGCTTCCGCTCTGGAAACAGCCAGTGTGGGCAGTGTGGATGGTGTGGACAGTATGGGCAGTGTGGACGGTGTGGGCAGAGCAGGCAGTGTGAATGGTGTGGACAGTATGGGCAGTATGGACAGGGTCAGCAGAGTAGGCAGTAAGGATGGTGCCACTGGGGGCCATAGGAGAACTCGAAAGAACACAGAACATGGAGTAAAGTGACCTTGCTCCAGACCTGAACCCTCTTCCCTGTGGGCAGGAAAGTCTCGAAGCCACAGCTACAGTGTGGATGTGGAGGGGCACAGGCTCCCAGCCTGCACTCACAGAGGGAAGTTTCAATCTCTACAGTACTCCAGGGAAGAGGGGACGCTGATGATTCCATCAAAATCTAAGCAGGAAGACAAAATCACTCTGGGAATTGGGTTTCAGATGATTCTGGAGATCAAGGAAGGAAGCAGCCCATCCTAGAGGACCAGCTGGGCCAGCCCAGTGGGGTCCCAGAGGCAGTAGGGACAGAGCCAGGGCCTGCCCTGCAAATGGGGAAGCAGAGAGGAGCTGAGGCCGTGGGGGACCCGAGCCCAGCCCTCCCTCACCCAGGCAGCAGACTGTCCCCCCAAGAGGACAGCAGAGCCCAGAGAAGATGAGGCTGGCGCAGCCTATTCTGCCTGCCACTCACTTGCTTCTCTGAGGCCTGACCCTCAGTGGCCAAGACCTCATTTAGGAGTGAGGACAGGGCGCCCCGTGTTTGCAGATGTGGAAACACCCAGGCCCACGCGTGCGGCTTCCGCAGCTCATTATCCTCACGCTGTCTCTGCTGAGAAGCAGGTGCGGGTTCTCCTGCCCGTGCTCTCAATCCCCTCTCTATTCTCACCCGCTGTGGCAGCTCTCTCAAAGCGTGTATTTTTAGGCTCTGGGTAGAAAGGGCTGTGGGTTCCTCTGGGAATGACCTGCTGGAAATCAAAAAGGGAAGAGGCCAGGATGTTTCCTAACAACGCGTATGGAGCAGCCTCTGTGGGTCCATTAGCCATGTTTCCCCTTGATCGCTTTTCTCCACGGTGGAGGCTGTGCTCTCTCCGCCTGATTAAAGGTCTCTCGGCCTCCACTGCGTCCTAGCTCCTGTGATCAGGCCCAGGGCCTCAGCGAGAGGTCCAGCGAGCCCAGCTCTGCCGGCACCGGCAGGATCCCGGCTGCGCAGTCCACTGCCAGCTCCCGGAAGGCGCCGTGTGCCAGGGAAGTTTGAACCAGATCCAAGACGTGTGCACCACGCAGCTTGGGGGAATTCAGCAATTAAAAACAGCTAAAACTAAGCAATTTATGACTTACAGATGTCAATTTATGACAGAAATCACTGCATATATTGTACCAGCAGAGTGACATTTATTTGGTAATTAATGATTAAAACAGTAATTTCCCAATGTTATCAGCCACCTGGCGTCTGGTGGCGTTCAGAGACGCCGTGCACTCCCGCTGGGGCTGTGAGGACCCAGAGCCTGCCGTCCACAGGCAGTGTGTCCAGCAGGGAGCCCCGTTCCCCGGGTGGGACTGCCCCCCACCAGTAGCCAGGTGTCCCCATAGTGCACTAACACAGGCCCCAGGGTTTGTGTTCATTTCTGCCTGAAGGATCCCTACCATGTTTGCTGAATGAGCAACTACATAAACAAATCTATTAATGGTTTGATTCCTCAGGAAGCAAAAATAAACAAAATAAACAGAAAACATGGGTAGATAGAAATACACACCAAGATGACAGAGACCTGCCCCACGTCTCTGGGAGGTGAGTGTCCCCTGCTCATCCTCCTCCTCCTCCTCCTCCTCCTGGGACATGTCCTCCAACTTCCCACAAGTGCACCCCAGTGCAGTCCCCTGCCTGGTCTGTGCGCCTGTGGCCTCCCAGCAGGGTCTGGCATTTGTGCCTTTTGGGTCCCAGGTACATCTCAGTAAATCAGCCCAGGTGAGCCACAGGCTTTAATCAGCCGCAGCTCCCCATGCTCCTTCACGAAGTCATTAGCTGCAAAAGTGTTTTGCCGCATTTTTCTTGGTTTTCAAAGACCTGGGGTGTCTCACAGGTTTCCAGAGCCGGCAAAATCAGCACAATTACATCAAAACTCTCAAAAGAATGAGCTTTCTTAGAAAATAGCTACTATTTGCTGTCTGCAGACCAAAGGTACAGCGTGGAAGACATTTTCTGTGGCGCTTTGAGGTTTTGACACTTCCAGGAAATTGAGTAAGAACAAAGCAACAAAGAGGTGCTTGAAAATCTGATCAGAGTCTGGGAAAGGAAAACAAATCAGCACAATCGTGGGAGTTTGCAGCCGTGTGTAAGCAGAGACGGGCCTAGTGGTGGCCAAGGGGCAGGAGGATGAACAGTGACCCGGGTAGGGGAGACAGCCCCAGTCGCCCAGAGCCGCTGGGAGAGGGGACGGTCTCCCTGGTTCTGCCGGGCCTGGGACTCATCGTGCTGGTTTGTTTCTGGGTGAGGGTGTCACCTTTAAGTCCCTCTGACCTCTTGTTAGAGGTGTGGGACTTCTGTGCAAAGAGCTCCCCGACTGTGAGTTCACCGCGACCCACCTGTCTGAGCAAAGTAGTGGGAAATGCCCCTCGGAGCCCACCAGGTGCACGGCCAAGGCTCTGCACCACTTGGGAGGGCTTCATGCCCCTGAAGGCTATGGCCTCTAGTGGCCAGGCCCATGGATCCCACTTGCCTCCTTGGGCCCTTTGGGTCAGCTTTTCATGTCCACATATGGATGAGGAGATGTCTCCCGACTGCACCTACAGGGACAGTGCAGACCCCCAGGATGGGAAACCATGTTGAGACGGCTGTCACCTCCAGATACAGCCAGCGGAGCCACACACCCTGTGTCCTTCCCCTGTCTGCCCATGACACCATCAGTGAGCCAGGTCCATAGCCACAGAGAGGGCTGCAAAGTCAGAGTTCTCAGAACACGGGCAAGATCAGCTTTCACAGGGAGGACGGAGGCCTGGCCACGTGATGCCTCTCGGTACCGTGCTGGTGGCAGGCGTGGCCTCACACAGGAAGAGCATCGAGCTCAGCCCTGGTGACTCGGGGAGCTGCCACAAGCATTTCCACCACATCCTCTTCCAGCTGTACTTTTTATTTCAAAAGCTCCCTTCATCCGTTGAAGAATGAAGTTGGTGAGAATTTATCTTTCTTCTGACGTTAGCGTTTCTTTCCCAGTTGAAATCTCTTCAGATGAAGAGTTGAGGGTTTGAGCGGTTCCGAGCCAGTGCAGGCAGTAAGGACCACATGGTCCTGGTCCACACCGCCTCCAATTAAGCTCAAGAGCTGTGTGAGAGCTTTAATTGATCTCTTTTAGATACCATGAGCTGTTAAAAATAGGATAGTAAATAATGAGTTTTCTGTCAGCATCTGGCACTGCAGGGAGGAGGGGGCTACTTTAAAATGTGTTCTCAGAGTCTGGCCGAAAAAGGCCCTGATGGCTCTGCAGCCCTGCCTGGAGGACGCCTTCCCAGAGCACCTGTCTTAAAGTTCAGACGCCCTGAAGGTTCAGGCTCTGCTCAGAGGTGGTCAGACCTGCCACCACAGCCCTCAGCATGCCCAGGCCCTTCTTGGGCGCTGCAGCTGCAGCTTGGTCCCTGGTCCCTGGTCCCTCACCTGGGAGATGCACAGAGGCTCCAGGGCCAAGGAATATTTCATGTGGCAGCCAGGCCAAGGCGGTAGCCCCTGCTGACCGGAGCTGCTGTGGGGGGGAGGAGAATCCACGCATGTGCTGCTCAGGGCCCAATCCCTCCAGTTGGGAGGCCGCTGGTCGGCAGAGGGGATGCACCTGGGAGCAGCTGAATTATATGACAGGGTCCCCTCAAAGGGAAGCAGGTGTCACGGCAGCCGATGAAACATACGTCACTGTCAGGCCCCAGCAGGATAAATGGATGGCCCCAAATCCCGCCATCAGCTCCACGGCCGTCTGGGGAAAATGGGAGAGTGGAGTCTGATGTTATAAATCACCATAATTTGTTACAATTTCCAAAGACAAATATGACAGGGTGGAATCACTGCGTGGAGCTGAGGCAGTCATTTGCAGAAGCGGGAGAGTGCCGTGGTCAACCTGAGGAGGAGGCGTATTTTATCTGGGGACAGAGAAGTGTCCCCGCAGTAGGCCCGAACTCAGCAGACTGGCAAGTCCCGCAGCAGCAGGGGACAGCGGTGTCCCCAGTGCCCATTGTCTGCCCCCTGCTGGAGAGGAAAGAGGGTGGGGAGCTTGAACCTGGAGTCCTGGCAAACGGATGCTGGTCCGAGGCCCCACCCTGCCGAGTGGGGCGGAGCCAGGATCCCACCCCTGTGATCCCACAGCTGGAGCTTCCGGTCTCTGCTGCCCAGCTGGCGCCCAGCTCCTTCTGCCGCCCTGTGCTCTCTGGTCCTGCACTTTCTGTCTTTTCCTCCTTGTGTTAGGCAGACAGACAGGCTCTCTGGCTTTGGGGGACAAGGGTGCCCTTCCCTGGTGCTGCCTCCAGCAATTGCCCCACATGTGATGAAGGGTGTGGGTGGGTACCCAGTGCTTGTGCCACCCCACCCTAAGCCCATCTGAGCACCTGGTGCACATGGACAAGCAGGGCCACCTCCCCAGACAGGGGACGCCAACCCAGGTACAAGGAAAGTGACTCAGAGGAACCTCAGCTAATTATTAGGTCATTAGCTTAAATCCACATTGTGGCTCACATCTACTCTGCTTCAGAGATGGAGCTTGCACACAGGTACAACCAGGACATCTGTTACTCCTCCCGTAACAGCCCACACCTCCCCAAAGCCCAAGGGCCAGAGGGGCCTGGCCAATAAAAGGAACCAGAAGCCGTCTCTGTCTGTCTCCATCCTCTCTCAGAGACAGGCCCCAATGGTCTACAAGAAAAGCTGCGTGTAACATTGCTTCCTGCCTGTGGTCACTCTGTCACAATAGCCATGCCTCTGATTTTTCTAAGCAAGGAGCCAAAGACAGCTGGCCCCGACACTTGGGTGTACCTGATCATCCTCCCGCTGAGAGCACATCAGGTTGGAGAGCAGACTGGTAGTGGGACACAAGTCTTAAAACAGATGACAGAAGCCTCAGAACCAACACTGGGAAGGCCCAGTAATCCTCCCACACCGGGCCCACCCCAAGTATGGGGCCAAGTCCACAGTGGAGCCCAGCACTGGTGACAGTCACCACTGAAATCTGCTTTACTTTATGCCAGTTTTTCCTGAAGATTCAAATGCCAGGGCCCTGCTAAAGAATAACATCCCCTAGAGCCACCAGTGTCCAGAAAGCTGCACCAGTGTCCAGAAAATCCAACCCTCACTTTTTCTGGGCTGTTCAGAGGCAGAGGCAGTAGAGGTCGTTAGCCCCAGAGCTGAATGCATCCTCACCCTTATGGAGAGAGCACCCAGATGCCCAGCAAAGGGTCTGGGACTGGTGTCCTGGCGGCCTTGGTAACTGGTCTGGAATGAGCAGACAGGCACCTGGGCACAAATGGCCAGGGCCCCACTTCTAGCCTTTGGACCCTCCCAGCTGCACACAGACTCTCTCTCCACCCCAACTGTCCAGAATATCTCCAGTGCCGACTGGTCCTGGAATGTGGGTCTCACCTGCCCAGTTTCTGGTTGCTCCTGAGCCCTTTGAAATCCATTCATCCATCAGCAACCAACCCAATGAAATGACCTACTAATTAAGAGTATGGGCTTCTAAGCAGGAGCCCTGGCCCCAACCCGGGCCTCCTCTCCCCTGAGTGTGGGTCTTGAGCACCGCAAGCCCCCAGCAATGAGGAGCAGGGTCTGCAGAGGCATCACAGATGGCATCCATCCAGGTGGCATCACAGGCTCTCTCCCTGCTGAGCCATTGCATTACCCTGACCCTAAGCCCTGGCAGCCCAGTAGCCTAAGCAGACAAAGGGCTGGCCACAAGCCCAGAGTCCATCCTCATCCTCTCGTGTCCCTGAGACCTCCACTCGTGACCCCTCTCCGAGGAAACCGGCTCCGTCTGCAGCTTTCAGGAAGCCATGACTCTGCCCACAGGTACAGTTCCTGGGATGGGGCCCCTGGGCCTCGGACCCTCAAGTGGAGGGAGGAAGTCGCCTGTCCAGGTCCTCAGGGCACAGCATAGGTGCGTGGACCACTTGCTCATCATGAAGACACAAATGATCACTTGGGCTAAAAAACTGCTTCTCAAGTGCATGTGCCATAGACACCCCTGGCCTTGCGGGGCCACTGACGGTGTACACGGAAGGAGGGAAGACAAGGTCCTGTCCTCCACAGAGCTCGCCAAGGCCGGCGTGGGCCCACATCCCTTACCAGCCTGCTCTGTGAGGCCAGCTGCTGCTCTGGGAGAGCAGATCTGGGAATCCCACCACGTACTAGCCTGGCAGTGCACTACCCCTCTGTGCCGGGCACCAAAGACTCAAAACTAAACTGGTCTGAGGCCCCAAACATCTCAGAATGCCCCAAAGATGCCATGGACCTAGGCCAGGACTCTCAGCACTGCCTGGTCGCAGCTCCTGCCCTGGTGATTGCACAGTGAAGCCTAAACACATGGGCGTCATCAGGGCACACAGGTAATGAGGCTGAGTGCCAGGACCCAGCCCTGACCTCCCCGCAGCAGGCAGAGGCCACCCTCTGCCCCACTCGGCCCCCGCACTGAAGTGGGGCCTCATTACAGACCTGCCTGCAGGTCCCCATGGTCTCCTGAGACCTGAGACAGGCCCGAGGTGTGGGCGGCCTCATTATTGAGATTGATGCTCACTGAGGCTGCCGTCTCCGCCCACTTATGTGCATTTGGGTTCTGGCTCCATGTCCCCCACCTGTGGGAAATGAGGGCATCCTTGGCAAGGGACTCATGCCATCGACCAGGAGTCGTTTCTTCCTAGCTGTGTCTGCAGGCATCACAGTCACAATAGGCCCTCTGCAACCTCCTGACCTGTCTCAGTGGCCCTGAAGGGGCACGCCAGGTGCTGTCCAGAGAGGTTCTCTAACCAGTTTAAGCTGTTTTTAGAGGTGACCCCAGGCCCTATCAGGGAAGGGCATGAGTCTCCATGGCCTTCCTCTGGGAAACAGAAGCCAGGCTCACCTGGGGCACCAGGCTCAGACACCAGAATCTCTCCAGAAACCTCCTGTCCATGCTCGTCAGTGACCCATGCAGAAGCAGACAGTTGTCCTTGGCCTCTGCCTCTAGCCCCTGCACTCAGGTGGTATTAGAGGCTCATGTCCTGGCCACCCCACTCCTGAAGCCCTCCTGAGGGTGGGGTGACTTCAGTGCCCAGGGCTGGTCTTGGGCTCACCCACTCATGTGTTTGCTGGGCGTCAGCTCAACCCTGAGCACTGGAGCAGCTGTTGGCAGGGCTGAGGACACTGGACCATTCCTGCATCTGCCCAGGAGCTGTGGATGCCTTCAGGGGCTGGGGGCTGGGGGCCAATCAGGCCAGAGGGGTCCGCAGAAGTGTGGCCTTGACAGGTTCTGAGCCTGGGCAGCAGGGCCTCTCAGGCTTTTGTGAGGACACACCCATGAGCAGGGTGGATGGACCAATCTCACCTCTTCCAGGGATAGCTGCTCATGGTCTGCTGGCTGGAGCAAAATTGCTTAAAAGACAGAAATCAATAAGCAATTGGCGAACGTCACACCTGTGCAAAGTCCTGACCACACATACAAAAGGGGGAAGAGATGACAGGCATCTGCACAGGCCCCACTCCAGCTGGCAACCAGGATTTCCTTAGCTGATTGTTGAAACTGTCTCGTTTAGATGTGATGTGAGGCTGGACTTCATGGGAATGCGGTAGAGTCCCTAGAGTCGCCCCATGAGCAGGGCTGTGGCTCAGAGACCAGGACTCTGAGGACGTGTCGGCGGGTATTTTCTGGTCGTTCCTGAGGGCAGAGCTGGACACCCATCTGCAGATTGTGCTTGTGGATGTGGCTTGAGGGAAACCACACCCATGTGGAAAGATGACAGCTGTCAGCTGTTTGTAGTTTCTGTGCTTGATCTTAGCCAAAAGGCCAAGAGGCGATTGTTTGTAGTTTCTGGATATGTGTGTAGAACCATGGAAGGATGTCCTCGGGTCCCCGGCCCCCATCAAGAACTGGTATCCAAAGCTGAAGGGACGAGAAGCCTCAAGAGGGCCTTGTCCAGACACTTAGGGACTCTGCCCAGACTGCCAGTGCCAATTCCCACCAGCCCTGGGAACCAGGACCCTCCAGGACAGTGGTTCTCAGCCTTCCTAATGCTGCAACACTTTAATACAGTCCAAAGGGTTAAGAACTGCTGCTCTAGGAAGTGGTGGACCTGCACACGCACCCCGAGTTGTGGTCAGCACCCTGACTGGGGCCCTGCCCAGGGGTGCCCAAGTCTATCCCAAGAGCTGGGGGCCAGGCCCGGCCATCACCGATCAGGACAGAGGCAGCCCCGGAAGAAGGGGTCCCCTGCACACTCTGCTCCAGGGCCAAGGTGTGGAGCATGTGCCCAGATGGAGGGACATCTCTGCCAGGAATTGGGGCCATAGCCTCCCTCCCCCCACAACTGGAGAATTTAAAGTTGCCCCCACTCTTCACCCTGCTGGTTCTTCCTCTGAATCCCTCGACTGTGAAGGCATTTGGTTGCTCACTTGCTAAACGTTTCTGTTCTTTATTAACGATGATGATGCCTGAGGGCAGAGAAGCAGACAAGTCCAGCACGGCCAATCCTCGGAGCCCTTCCCGATCTGCAGATGGCACCTTACCCCCGCTGACCCCGTGGGGTGCACTTTCCAGTGCTGCACACAGCGTGGCTGCTCACTGTCGGAACCCCGAGGATGCAGCTTCTGGGGTGGGGCCCAGGCCTTCCGACCAGACCACCTGCAGCTGGCTGTCCAGAGGGGCTTAGCAAACCCACTGTCCAAGGTGCTGCAGTCCCTTGTGCGTGTAAATGCCATCGACATCCCAGCCTTGACTCCAGAGTGTGTGGAGCCAGGCACCTCAGCCAGCTCCTCATAAGCAGACTCTAGCTGGGCTGCATACTCAGGGAGGTCGCTGGGGAAAGGAGCCACAGGAACATGCAGGAGACTCACTCTTGGATCAGTTGTATAAACGAGAGAGGTGGCCAGGAATTTAAAGATTCCAGTGTGGTTTGAGCGAAACAAGAACGAAGGCACATCTGACATCTGGAAACTCTGGTAGACCTCAGGAAACCGGTCGGAACCCACTGCAGAGGTCAGCTGCCCCACCTCACAACAGCTTCACTAAGCAGAGCTCAGAGGTGTTAAGCGGGGCCTCTGCTTACCTCCGGTGGAGTCGAGGGTGGCGGGGGCCACCGGTGTGGATGGCAAGAGGCCGTGTGCACGTCTGTGTTGCCTGCGGCTGCCTCGAAGCAAGACTCCGGCTGTTATTGACGGTGGCGTGATTATGTGCCTCTGACGGCACAGATATATCAGCCTGGCATTTTTCTACTTACTCCAGGAATTTTATAAGGTACAGTTCGATGGCATTCTTGCTTAGTGAATAATTTTAATTTGTGCATCCAGAATGATGGATCTGTGAATGTTATCGACGGCAGAGACCCATCACTCACCCACCCTCCCCGCGGTGGCAGGCCCCTCTCCCTGTCATCTGTCTGGCGTTCTCGCCAATACCACTTTAAATATCTCAAGCTGGAAGGCTTTCCTGCTCCTTTGATAAAATGTGTGATCAAACAGACAGAAAGTTATTCTCATATAATACCTTACCCTCATTTTGCTGAGCCAAATAGCATCACACAGTATTTTTAACTTTCTAACCATCTTCTGTGCACATCCGTGGGCATTTTACAACAGAAAGAGCATCCTTCCCACCACTGAAGGGTACCAATTAGTGTTTAGTTTTTGCTGATTACTTTGTTTCATTGACTCCAAATGAAAACCCACAAGATCATCAAAGCACAAAACTGGGCACCACCTGCGTCATCCTTGAAGCAAAACAAGGATCACAATCACAAGCACTGATGGGTGTAGCAGGGATAAGGGTGTCTGTGAGAGAAAAGGGGCCCACGGCTCTACATGCCAGCAGAAGGGTGTCAGGAGCAAGGACGCTGCAGGCAGGAGAAGTGAGTTTCCACCAGGACATGGCAGCCAGATTGTGTAGTGAGCATGGCTTTGAAAGGAGGTCAGCTGTCGGTGCATATCCTGTGGGATCCCCCATCTGCCGTCCCGTTGGGCACCTGAGTAGGGACATGTCTCTGTCATCTGTGGGCACTTGGTTGCTTAAGAGATGGCTTGAGGCAAAGGCTCCAACCACCCAGGGCAGGATTTGCTTTGGAAGTCGGAGCTGTGTACAAAGAGTCATTTTCTGTATTTGCCACAATTATTACCAAAGTACAATGAAATGTCGGGGGTGCCTCTGTGCCAGGACTCACACTGCGCAGAGCCTAGCTAGGATGACGCAGCAGCAAGCATGGTCTGTGGCCTGCCATGCTGCCACTGCCCAGCTCCCCACCCTGTCTGCAGGGGGAGGGCGGTGAGGACCTGCAGGCCACTGTGCACCTGCTCACCCCAGGCTGCCGCCAGCATGGTCTTGCTCCCTGGAGGCCTGGCAGTGCCCCATGAGCCCACCCCTCCCCCACAGAGCCATGGGCTGTGCAAGGGACCCACACAGGGCATACACAGGATGCCCCTGGACATACCCAGAATGCATGTGGAGCACACAGGACACACACTGGACAGGTGACGGGGCACAGACCCAGCACTCAGTGCAGAAGGCAGAATTCAGATCAAATTCTGGCTGCTGACATTGCAAACTAAAAAGCCCCCAGATGCCCACAGGATTGCACCGTGGAGGGGCCCACAAAACAAAGCTGACGTTTCAGAACAGTCAAAGAAAGACTTAAGGACAGTTTTAGAGAAAAAGAACTATAGTGACATGAAATGTTTTCGGATTTCAGATCTACTCCCCGCCCCCCATGTAATTGTGAGCTTTTTGAAGAAAAGAATTGTGGCAGTCTTTCTAATTCTATGCCATAGTCTTCATCGCAGTTACTTCAAATTTTCAGAGCAATAAATTATGGAAAAATGAATCTGTGTGTAACTTGACATGTGCCTGTTACAGGAGGAAGCTGAAATTCCTCATTCCCCAAACAGGCGCATAGGAAAGAAATTATTTAAGTCGGGTCCCTGAGTCTCTCACAGCTGTTAGCACAGAGAGCATTTTCCTGGGTACTTTCCTGATGTGAAAGTCAGGATTTATAGAATCTCATTCTATTTGTGAAGTTATTATTATTTTATTACTAAAGCCTGTAACTAAAGCAAGGATGCTTACTTAAGTTGGCAGCTCGCTGTGAAAATGGAAAGGGTAAAAAGGTGTAGCTGTACATATTTGTGGATATAAATTATCTTTAAATCTTGAGGCTCAGACATGGATTTGACTGTCCTGTGTATTCCATTTCAGCCAGACAGCAAGTTCTGGGCTGGAAATATAATTTTGGGCATAGATTACAGGTATTCACGTAACCCCCCACGTCAATAGCTGGTGATTCCTGGAGCCCACAGCACATGTGAACACACGTGTGCAGCTGGGACCCTGGTCCACCACCTCCCACCTGGCCATGCTGCTCTCATAATCGAAGGTGGACAGGAGGAAGCGGTTGGCCCACAGCAAACACTCAAATAGATTCCCTCGAAACCAAACAAAAAAGCAATAGAGAGGGAAAGTGAGAGAGATGAAATTTGCCACTTGGTCCGCTGCTCTGGAGCTGAGGCCCTGAGCTCCGTGCTATTTCTCTGACTGGTTCTGTCTCTTTGTCTAGCTGAGGAAACTGTCATGCCAACAGGCCCACAGAACTGCTGAGAAGACCAAGATGAAAGCAAGGTGTGCTGGTGGGGGACAGATTACTAAGGAACTCTGAGAATTTGGATTTTATTTTATACCTTTCCTACTGAATTTTAGGCAGGGATAGCTATTGCTTTAGAGTAGTGTTTTTCAACCCTTTTTTATCTCACTGCACACTTGAACCTGTAGTTAAACTCCTGAGGCACACTTAAATTACATTGATTTAAAAAAGAGCAAAAAAACACTATGCTTTAGGGCAGTGCCTGTGGCTCAGTGAGTAGGGTGCCGGCCCCATATACTGAGGGTGGCGCAATTGAACCTGGCCTGGCCAAACTGCAACAAAAAAAATAGCCGGGCATTGTGGCAGGCACCTGTAGTTCCTGCTGCTCAGGAGGCTGAGGCAAGAGAATTGCCTAAGCCCAAGAGCTGGAGGTTGCTGTGAGCTGTGACACCACTCTACTCAGGGCTACAAAATGAGACTCTGTCTCTAAAAAAAAAAAAAAAAAAAAAAACACTGTGCTTTGAACTTCTTCTGAAAATAATTAATCATCTTTAAAATTTTCTCAGCACTCCTACAGTCCTCTCACACCATGCCATTGTGCCATGGCATCCCAGGTGAAAATCACCGCCTTAGCAGAACTTATACCTGGTGATTCCACAAGCTTCAAAATACCTATTGAACTTGAGTGCTTAGTAGTCATAAAGCCATGATCTTATTTTGCTCTTTTAAACCAAGTATATTTGTTGTATTACAGGAATTGCTTACATCTCAGACTCTCCTGCAAAATTTTGTGTATCTGAAAGATCGTGGCAATGAATTGTCTCATTTATCATCTATCCGTCTTCCTATCCCCAGGATGTTTTCTGGACTGCAGTGCTGAATAAATGAATGAAATGCTTAATAAAAAATGAATGAATGAATTATTGAATGAAAGAATGGATGTCTGTGAACAAATATAAATCAGATTGATTAGCAAAACAGAGAAGCATTCAATAATGCGTATAATATTCAGGCCATTTATACAGAGGAGGGCATTCATAAAATATGAACGAGCAGGTGGAGGGTCTAACGAGATTTTAGAGGAAACTAAACCCCAGAGGAAAAATGTTGATTTTATTTCAGTGATAATTGAAGTCATTGGTTGTGTCTGAGACAGGAAGAGTCACTGTAATTTGGGAGATGCAAATGTGAAACAGAGTTACGATTGTAATCCAGAGTGTAGGACATCAGTGTTGGGACCAGAGTGCCATCAGATACAGAGGCTGTGACAGAAACTGCCCTAGCGGGTCTGGAGAAAATCTGAAGTGAATGGGCTTGAGGGTCCAGCCAGACAGAGAGCTGTGTGACCCTTCCAGCACCCCTGAGCATGCTGAATTATGGATCCAATTTTGTGATAAGGTATTATTTTCGCCTTCTACATTAGATATCGTAGCACACAACCATTTATTATCATTGCTAATTAATTTGTCATCAGGTTAAATAGATTGGTGTGTGATCGCCATCCTGTTTCCCTGCGAAGAAAATTAAAGACGGGAGTTGAGGATATGTCCTGGGTGATTTTAGATTTGGGTACTTGGGGTTAGTGATTAGCAAGTGTGGCTGGGCATCCTCTCCAACAAGAGGAGCACAGCACAGCAGACGGGACAGGACGTGTCTAGACGTTCATTCCCTCACGTCTGCCCAGTTAGTGTGAGGACACACAGAGCTTAAAGGCTTTATAACCAATAACTCCGAGATCCTCACTGTGGTAAGAGTGCCGGGTTGTTAGTGCTGCCCGGAACCAAGCTGCATGAAGGAGGCTCAGGGACAGGCCACAGGTGCATGTGGCACTGCCCTAAGGGGCCTCCCAAGGTGCTTCTGGCACAGGTGCTCTGAGAAGTCACACGGAAACATTTCATGGGGGCCACTGGAAAACAGCATCAAAACATACTCGTTTAACAACTAACACATAAAAGTCCAGAGGAAGGAGGTAACAGTGTGATTGCTAGGAGGGGAGTGTGGCGGCTACAGCAGTGCTAAGGAGCCCTGTTAGCAAGGAGCTGGCCCCCAGGGCTTGGACACAGAGGGGCCAGAACAGGGCAGCTGCCCAAGACTCTCAGAAGAGAAGCGGGTCTGAGCCTGAAAATTCCCCGGAGGCCAACTTTATCCCACCCTGTCTCAGCAGACCCCGGTCAGCAGGAAGGGCCTCTGAGGCCCCTATGGGAGGGACCCCACTGCTCCCGGACCTGGACACACACAGCCAATCCCCCCTTTTACACTCTGGGTCCTGAGCTTTCTCTCTCGGAATCTGTGAAAACACAGATCACCTTTGACCCTTGCCCGCCTGGTTGTATGAACACAGCCTTTGTGACTCTCAGCTGAGAGGCTAAGAAAGGTGAGGAATCCACGTATTTCAGCCACGCCAAGCACATCGCATAAACAGTGGTCTCGG
Organism: Otolemur garnettii; assembly: GCF_000181295.1. NCBI lineage: Eukaryota > Metazoa > Chordata > Mammalia > Primates > Galagidae > Otolemur > Otolemur garnettii. The sequence continues at coordinate 26,995,989 of NW_003852414.1, forward strand.
CACTAACAGCGTCGATGATATTCACCATTCATCAAACATTCCCCTTGCTCTGAGCGGTTACGCAAGCATCAGAAACTCCTCTGATTTTTCTCAGCGATCATATGGGGTAGACATTTTTAACTAAAAATATGTATTAAAAAATACTGAGATTTACAGAGAATTGTTTAAATGCCCCAAATTGTACAGGTGACTAGTAGCTGAGTCGGGACTCACCCAGGGCTGCTGGACGTCAAAGCCGTTTAGTAATTGATACATAGTAGATGCACATACGTTAAGGGGACATGTGATAATTTAACACATTCATATAATTCGTAAAAACCAAATCAGTGTAATCGGGACAGCCACCGTCACCTTCAGTGTCTGTCTTTTCTTCATGCCAGGAACTTTTGAATTATTCTTCTAGCCTTTTTGGAATAGATTCCTGTAAACCGTAGCCACTGCATGGATCTATCAGACACAGGCCTTGACTACCGAGCTGTGTATTTATTTATACCCATCAGGCAACCTCTCTTCATCGTTCAGCCACTGATACCCACTATCCTACTCTCTGTCTTCCTGAGATTCCTTTTTAGTTATGTATGAGGGAGGACCTGGGATATTTATCGGACCTATTTTGTTACAGGGGTCTTCAAACTTTTTAAACGGGGGCCAGTTCACTGTCCCTCAGACCATTGGAGGGCTGGACTTTGGGCCCAGGACAAGTCGGCTGCTAAGCAGGACAGGCAGCAGCAGGCCTTAGAAAAACACCCGGCAGACTGGATAAATGTCCTAGGGGGGCTGCATGTGGCCTGTGGGTCTTAGTCTAAAGACACCTGGTTTAATATAATGACCTCCAGCTCCATCTGTGTTGCTGCGAATGACAGGATTTCCTTCTTTTAATGGCTGAAGAATATCCCGCCATATGTATGGACCACACTGTCCTAACCTGTCCGTCTCTGATGGGAACTAGGTTGGCTCCTTACTCTGACTACTGTGAACAGTGCTGTGCCCAACACCGCAGTGCCGAGGCCTCTTTAATGTATCAATTTCCTTTCTTTGGGTGCTGCCCCGTAGCAGGATTGCTGGGTCACATGGTAGCGCTATTTTGAGTTTCCTGAGTTTCCTCTGTACAGTTTTCCACAGTGGCTGTGCTAATTTACGCTCCCACCAACAGTGCACAGGGCTTCCCCTTTCTCCACATCCTCGCCAATATCTGGGGGGTTTTTTTGTCTTTTTTGTAACAGGCACTCTAACTCGGCGACACGGATCTCACTGTGGCTTTGATTTGCATTTCGCTCAGGCAGTGTTTCCTTTGTATCTCATAGTACGCGTGAACCTACAGTTCAACTTCCCTGGCACACACACCAAAAAAAAAAAAAAAGAGTAAAGAAAATAATATACTTACTATGCTTTGAACTTCCTTGGAAAATAATTAATGATCTTTAAAATTTTTCATGACACACCAAAGATCCTCCCACAGCACACTGGGTGAAAATCGCTGCTCTAAGGACTAGGGCCACCTTGAGCACTTTCCATATGTCCATTGGCCATTCGTGCGTCTTCTTTTCAGAAACATCCATCGAGATCTTTTGCCCATTTTTTAACTGGGTTATGTCTTCTCCTCAATGCCTTGCTCTTAACCACGGCATCCTGCCACCACCCTGGGACACTCACAAGCCAATTCGTCTGGGACAGGGGCTGGGCAGTGCCGTGCAGATCGTGAGCAGGACTCACAGTGGCTCCTGCGCACGTGCTCACTGTAAGCAAGACGGGCTGTCCAGCCGTCCTACCCACCAGCAGACCGTCCCCATCTGTCCAGCACGTGTGACCGTGGACGCCAAGTGCCACTGGATGGGGACCCACAGTGTCTGTTCTGACTGGTCTTGAAGAAGGGCATCAGAATTGAGAATAACCCAGCCCGTGGAGCTGGACCTAGATTATCTCAGTTGTTTCTGAAATGTGTCCTGTCCAATTAAGCATTTTAATGTAAAAATCATGGTCTTACCTTATTCTCAGAAAGGGAAAAGGTCCAAGAATCATCTAAAACTTTTGTATCTCAGAGCCATATCTTAGTAAATATTTACTGTCTAATACCATCATTATGCTGCCCTTCTCTGAGAAACCCGAATGTCCACCACCCTAAGAACATGTGAAATGACCGTGGCAGAACTGTCATCCCACAGGAAGTGACCTATCAAGCAAAAGTGAAAACCAAACAACCTCAGTGCAATTCTTCTTAGTGCAGCTACTTGGCCAAACAATAGACATTCTGAGCAACGCAGTTCTTACCATTTCTTAGGAGACTGTCACAAAGCAGACGCCAGCTTGGTAATTGGCGAATGTTCCCCAGATCCATTATTCAGCCCAAATTACTTAGTTATTATCATACATTAGAAAGGAGAGTCTGATTCATTTTTCTTTCTTCCCTAAATTTAGCTTTTTGCCTGTTTATAATGTACGGCCATGGTAAAAAGAGAGATAATTCAAACAGATACTAAAAATGGAAGTGAACCTGTCACAGCCACACCACCCAGATATAAGTGTTTTTAAAATTCTGGTTTATGTCCTTCCAGATACAGAGATATATTCTTAGGCACCTGTGAGTATGTCGCACGCAGAGGTGTTACTAAACAGGATCGTACAATGACCACGCTTCTGTCAGCAATTGAATTTTTAACCTAACAGAGTATTATATAAAAGTCCCTCAGTAAATGTGTTACCAAGTTAAAGGCTGTCTGTGCTCCTGTGTATGGCTACAGACTAGTTTCTCTTGGGTTGTTTATACCATGCATACCATTTGGTTTCAGGAAACATACAGCACGTGGCCCGTGTGAGCCTCAAGACACTTGCAGAGTCAGTGCTGAAGCAAAGCTCTGGGCAGGCAGAGGCGGACACTGGCCCCGGGCAGCACAAACTGCCTGACGTTTCCAGCTGATAGCATGTAGCCTCAGTGGCAACTATTTGAATATTCTCTATTTTTTCGGGAAACCAGAGGGAAAGAAGAGTTACAGATACATGCAAGCTGGGGAGAATTGGGCCAATGGTTTGGACACCATGCTATGGCCAGTCCCAAACCCTGAACGATATGAGTTTTTCATGGTCTGATAATAATGGAAGGAGCATTTTACCAGAACAAAGACATCAAATGAGCCCAGAAGAAAAGCCGTGAGCCTGTGGAGAGCTTCATGCACACTGTCCAGTCAGCTCTGGACTCTCGGGACAGGGGCACAGGGCTCTCTGCTGGCCCAGTGTGGGCTCCGGGGAGTCCTGGGGACCACAGGCATGCAGACTCCACCCCAGGGGGTTCCCTTGAAGATATCCTGGGGGCCCTTAGGGGAACTTGGGGGCTTTGGGGGGCCACAGACCTGCAGACTCCATCCCTGAGGGCTCCCTCAAGGATCTCCTGGGGGCTCCTCAGGGCCACAGACCTTCAGACTCCATCCCTGAGGGCTCCCTCAAGGATGTCCTGGGGGCTCCTGAGAGCCACAGATGCACAGACTCCACCCCTGGGGGTTCCGTCAAGGACAACCTGGGGTTGTAAGAAGGTCTGTCTTGGAACAAGTGAGGATGGAAAGGGGTGTGGATGATGCCGTCCTCCCTTCACTCGCGAGATGTTTAGTAAGCCCCTGCTGGGTGACCGCTCCATCCTTTTCACTGGGACTGCAGTGACCTCCTCACGGAGCTCATGTCCTGGAAAGATAAGGAACTTCCAGGCTAATGGTGGAACTGGGGCCAAAATCCAGTCTGGGATTCCGGGGGCACATGCTTTTTCCACTGTTGGTGGTTAAGTGGCTTTACCAGGCTCTGGTCTGCACCCTCCTGGACGCTGCATGCAATATCCTTACAAAATGCTAACTATAAACAGAAGCGGACTCAGACCCACTGGTAAACACGGTGGGAGCAGATCAAGGAAATAAGAAAAGTACAGAAGAAATTTGAAAACCTAATTCCAATACGTGAAAGGAAGTTTTCCTGCTCCTTCCCAAGATTCAACTGGGAACCAATGGGAACTGCTCACTTGGCACCCTGTAGGGCTCCCCTGATAATACCAGTTTCCGCAACCACTTCCCCAGAGAAAATTACAGAACCCAAGATTTCTTACTCTGCTTGTAGTGAGAACGTAAAGAAGGTTGAGTAAAATCTGCTTTGGGATATTAATTTGCTTAAACCCATCTACGGGAGAAAAAAAAAAACGAGTTGTAACCACTCCCTGTCTACCTCATCTTTAAACAGGCACTGAGACCCCTTTTCCGTAAAGGGAGGCAGGAAGTGAGAGTCGCTTCCAGGGGCCACGTCTGAATGACATTAGCTCTCACACATTCAGCACGGCCAACTCAAACTTGAGATTTTCTAATGGAATCTCCCCCGGGTAGGCAAAGAGCCCAGGCCAGAATGGCTGGGATCAAGTCTCCTCCCCCAGTGAGTTGGAGATGCTGGTCTGTCCTGCCCCTTCACATGAGTCATGACTCTGCAAGCCCCAATGTGCACGGCTGAGTCACAAACACACGCGTTTAAAATAAACCACCTGGCAAATCTCCCATTTGCTATCATTGCCTGAGACCTTTAAAACACAAATGCTTCAAGTGAGGCCATTTGCAACCTTTTTTGTAGCTGTTTTATAGATTCTTCTGGAGTTTTAACTCATCTTTTCCGTTTCTGCGGCATCGCGGTGGGAAGCATGCACAGGGCTTTTGTGGGAAGCTGCCCATCAGGCGGTATCAGCTCGTAACTCCATTAAAATAAGTGCTCCCCTTCTTGGTCTTATTACGGAGAGAAGCGGGATGACATTATCACGGGAAACTGTGCCAGCCTCATTCTCTCCAGCACAGACAGGTAAACAAGCCACAGCCCTGTGTGAAGTGCAGAGAAGAATGCTCAGAGCCGGGGCCGGGGGAGCCTGCATCAGGGAGGGAGGTGTGCAGAGCCGAGGCTATTAGGCAGGCTGCAGGTCACAGGAGCTCCAGCCAGCCTTGTCTTCTGAGGGAGGAGAGGAGTCCAGTGCTGACGGGAGTCTGTTCATTTGGGATGTGAGTGAAGGACATACCGGCAGGCACAAGGAAGGCAGGCCACCCAGCAACCCCATGGAGAACTCATCCTTCTGTGGACACTGGGGTTGGGGTTAGTGCAGGACACAAGTGAAGGGGTGAGGCCAGGTGTTCAGGTACCACGGACCCCCCTGTTACCACCCCAGCCCTTCCAGTCCAGCAGAAGGGAAACCTGGGAGAGGCAATGAAAGGCAGGTGGCAGCCCACAACCAGGAGGGACAGGGAAACAGGAGGTGGTCCTCCCTGGAACTGGGCTGTGCTCCCCTGAGCTCTCTCCATGGAGGGTCAGCCCAGGCCACCAGGCCCCTGGGCCACCGTGCCTCAGCCATGTCCAGGCTGGGGCAGCACCTTCCATGCCCTCTACTTGCTGCCCAGTGCAGGTCTCAGCCAGACTTCCTTCGGACCTCACTGGGCCAACTCTCAGGCTGCCTCCTGGCTACTGGGCAGTTCTCCCCGCCAATTTTCCTCTTTTCTTATGACACTGTACTATCGCTGCTGTAACAGTGTCTCCGAAAATCCTCCAGCTAAAATTTAATTTGAACTTGGCTGATAGATTTGTTTTTCAGCCATAAAGCAAAGGTTTCCAATTCTTGTCAGCGATCAGAGCCTGTTCACATCATGACCTTTCCCTGCCTCCTGCTCCTTGCCCCCATTTCTGTTTTCTTTCCCTGCCACGGCCATGACAGCATCTCTGCCTTAAGGAGCAAGATTCTGTGAGTGTTCCTGCCTAGGAGCCCAGAGGGCCCCACTTGTCCCCACCCGTCCCCATTCGTCCCCACAACATGGCCAAACTGCCCGATTTTCCGTGCACCTGGCAAGTGCAAACCCTGCTTCATGCAGACTGCTCACTCCTGCCACATAAAACCCATCAAAAGCTTGAACACACTGGGGTTTCATGCTTCTCGACAGCCATGTCGCAGGCCGTTCTCAAGACCTGTGCCTTCTGATGCAGTAGCCACCAGCCATAGATTTAGTCAAAATTACATATAATTTAAAATTCAGTTCTTCTGCCTCACTGGTCACATTTCAAGGACTGAAAAGCCCCAGATGGCTGGTGGTGGCCACTCTGGACAGGCCCTCACGGGAACAGATGTACATGTAGCAAACTGCCAGGCAGGTCACAGGTGAAGAAGGCTTCTCACTGCAGGATGGAGGTTTACACTTCAATATCACATGGTCACCTGAGGCCTTAAAATCATGTCATAGCTAGCCCTGTCACTGAGTGTGCTCATGGGATAATTTTAGTTACTTTTTGTCATTAATCTGTGAGTTTGGGGTTTCTCTCCTCTTGAGATTAAAATAAGTTTCTTAGAACTGCTAAGCTGGCAATTTTATTTTAAAATTTATTGTATGTATTCTAGGTATACAATACTGTGCTTTGATACCTGTACAGATTATAAGGTAATTACATGTCAGACAGACCAACACATCCCTCGCCTCCCACAGTTACTGACCCTGTGTGTGTGTGCACATGTGGCCAGCACACCCAGAATCTGCTCTCTCAGCAAATTCTCAGTAGACAACAGGATGAACTGAAGTCCTCACTCTCTGGATTTCCACCCCCCCAACAGCGAATGTGCTGGGTTAATTCCAAGACCAGTAGTTTATCAGATCCCTTCTGTCTACTGAGTCTTTGCTGAATGCCTGGCAGGTCCGGGCTGGATGGTGAACATGAAGCGGGCAGAGTCCTGGCAGGACGAGACCAACACACCTCTCCTCACTTCAGTGAGCCTTGTGAGACTCGTCCAGGCCCCTGTGACCCCAAGATATCCCACGTGGCGTGCCTGGTGTGGCTGGAGCCTTGACTCTAGAGAAAGTGTCTCATCTGGCAATCAGAGCAGACATGAGAGGGCAAGTGATTTGCTTTTGAATTACACACTCGGGTTTACAACCCAGCTCTTCTCCATGACTGGCCTGAACTTAACTTCTTTGGAAATAGCCTCCACTCTTTGGACTCCTTATCTATGGGATAAATGTGGTGATACCGGCCTCATTCTGTAGAACACCCAGCTTGGTGCCCAGAGTATGGATGGTGTGAACTGTTTTTATGAGTGATCAGTCAGCTCACTGGACATCCCCTCCCCGGGCTCCAGTAGCCCCCTTCTCTCTGATCGTGTTTTCATGTCCTTTGCGAACTCTTATGCCTTGCCATGTTACACAGCTGCACACTACACATACGTGCACACAAGAACATGCACACACAAGCACACATACACCAGGTGCACACATGCACACACGTGTGTACACGTACACATAGCACGCATGCATGTGCACACACACAGTCTCCTTCAGGAGTGTCCGATCTTTCATTTCTCTGCCACACATTGGAATAAGGGCTATCTGGGGCCCTTATAGTATATTTGTTAAATATACTAACAAAAGCTGATTATCAATTTTAAAAAGTTTCTGATACTTTTTGTGATATCTGACACAACAGATAAGCAAAAAATAGTCCTCAAATAATGCACGCATCCCACAGCCACAGGTTGGGCCCCTCTAATCTAGCTTAGATTCTAGAACATGGGCCACTGGAGGAGAGAGAGTCCTGCTGTTCTGCTCACTGTAGTATCCCAGGCGTGAGAACAAAGCCTGCTTGCTCAGCAAGCATTTGGTGGGTTAATAAAGCCATTCCGATAAATAATCTGTCTCCTAAGAGTAGACACAACCTCAGCATTTACCAGTATTGTGAGTGCACCTGCCAGGGCCGCCACCCAACCCCGAGGACACAGGGACAAATGAACAAAACAGCAGGCACAAGGACAGATCTTAGGGACTGAGAGTTCCTTCCATGATGACACCTGACCTTCACTGGTTTTGTGGCAAAAAATCTCGGTGTTCCCGTACAGACTGAAGACAGATTCCAGAGAAGATGGGACTGTAACAGGGAGGGCAGTGACCCAGGATTGGTGATAATTACAGCAGAATCGGGAGGGGCTGAGGCTGTGCTCAGTTCTATCCGTCGTCTTCTATCCGAAAGGTTTGTGAATGTGAAATTTAACAGAGGAACTGCTCCCACCGTTAAAGATGTCTTTTGAATTGGAGTTTTGGTTTGGGAAAACAAACATTCAGCAATAAGGGTCCTCAGTGGTTGAAAACAGTAGTTAGAAACAGCCTCTGCAAATGGGATTTTAAGGTGGTGGAAGCTCAGAAACGTGGCAGGCATTAAAGCACAGTTTTTTAAAGCCCCGGCCTGACATCAGGAAAGAATCAAACAGCCAGACCTGCAGTTTTGCGCTGCAGAAGGGCTGCGCTGATGCCCCTTTAAGATCTCTGGCCGGGACTCTCATTTAAATCCCTCTCCCATTCCACAGCTGTTACAATGTTTTCCAAAAAGGCTCTGGAGCTTAATTTGGATTTGAGCACTTTGGAGCCCACACAGACCTAATGAGAAACTGCACATCAGCAGTCTGGTGCCACTTACACATCCTTTTCTCAAACAAACAATCTAATACCTCTCTGTGAGTCAATGAATTTATTAAAGACAAATAGTGAGTCCTATCTGCAAATCCTACAGAATCCAGCATTTTGACTAAATGACATTTAGCCAAGTTGTAACTCTAATGGCAAAGAAAACAGTAGCAGCTCAGGCCTTAAACCCCTGTCCCCGGGCGAATATCATTTCCAATATCCTGAACAAATTCTTTGAAGGGTTTGTGCCTGGCAAACCCCAGAGGGCTTCTTCAGAATTAGTTAATAGTGAGAAAGCATCGGGCTAAATTTATTGGTGCTAGTCCCCCATGATTGCATAAAAAATAAAATTAAAAAGAAGTCTCTAAAGAATAGTTTATCAAGCTTGGTAATGGTATCATCTCTGACAGCGAGGTCATAAAAGCATATTAGTGACCCCCCGATGGAACGTGTTTACTGGTGAAGTCGAAGAGATTGATCATTTCACCCAGGGGGTGGCATTTTAGTTCAGCGCGCTGTTGCTGTTAGTCTGAAAAACTCACTAATCATCTCATGCCCGGTGCACAATAAAGGCGTGAAACAAGGCACAATTATCAGGGTCTTTATAGACCTACTGGCTCCTGGGACGCTGCAAAGGACGGTCTATTTATGGACTGCTCCTGTAGAAAAGCCGGGAGCGTGCTGCGGCCCTCCCCAGCTTCGCAGTGGGTGCAGGTGCAGCGGGCAGCAGGCCTTACCCGAGGCCTGCGGAGAATGAATGACCCTCAGCCGAGCGTGGGTTTGGGGTTGGGCTTTCAGGAACTCTTAGAGTTCTGATGTTTATTAAAATCAAGATTGATTCGCTAGAGGCTGACGGAATAAGCGTGACTTCTTCAGAAGCCAGCACCAGAGCAGTTTGCGCCTGGTTTCCAGGAGGGAGGCCGTCTCATTCTTCTCACTGTTGGGTGAGGAAACGGGTTTAAAGCCACAGAGGCCTTGCTCCAGCGGACTGCAGACCTGTCTGGGCGCGTGTCCTTGCCTCAGCGACACGGCACCAGCGTTCCCGGAGGTCTGGAGCCTTGCGGGGACGGGAAGGCGCCCACGGCCTCTGCAGCCCCGGCCCCCAACCCAGGGTCTCTGACTTGGTTGCACTGATGGAGAACCGACCGCGTGTGGCCGTGGATAATTGACAGCTGACGCACGACCTCACCTGACCTTCTTGACGAACACAGGACTGGGGGATCTATACTTACCCATGCGATTTAGAAAGACGAGGCTTAGAGACATTGAACTGCTTCCAAGGTCATGCGGTCAGACTGTCATGGTGGCCAGGCGGCACATGCCTAACGTTACAACAGCTCCAACCACGACCCTGCCAAGAATGGGCACGCACGGCTGTGCGGTGGCTGGAGTCTCCCCGCACGCAGAGCGCAAGGCGAGGCAGGGAGGGGACATCCCCCCTGGGCTTGGCTTTGGGGTGGGCACCTCCACGTGAACTGTAGATAGTGACCCGGTGGTTAAAGCTGCTGCCCTTCTGCGGAGGCATCTCTGGGAGGAGCGCAGACTCCGCCAGGCAGCCTGAAGGCTGCACAGGACCCGACGGAGGAGGGTGGGGGGGCGTGCGGGATCCCATGGGGGGAGCCTGTGCTGTGGACCTATGGGGGGCCTGTTCTGGGGTCGTGCGGGGGGCTTGTGCAGGGGACCTGTGCTGGGGCCTGTTCTGGGTCCCATGTCGGGGGCCATGCGGGGGGCCTGTGCCAGGGACCTGTGCTGGGGTTGTGCCAGGTGGGCGGGCGTGGCCTGGTGGCAGCCTGGTGCCTCACACTTGGATCACGAGTCTCTCTCTAGCCAGTCTGGTCTCAGCAAGGTTTATCCACTCAAAACGCCCTCTTCCTCCTCAACGGGACTCACCACAGCCCGTCTGCTGTTCTTCTCTGCAGCCTGGCCACAGCTGTCCCTGCTGTCTCTGCTGTCGGGCAGCACAGCACGCAGTGTCTCCCTGAGGAACAAGGGGACAGGGCCGCGGAGTGAGCACGTGAACCTCTGACACCCGGCACTGGCAGACTGAGGACCCCGAGCTCCAGTGCCAGGGCCAGGCCCGGTCACTGCTGGGGCTGCGCCCTCCCGACCTAACCACCCCCAAGGCCCTGCCCTGCACCAACCCTGGGTGTTGGGGCTTTTGAAAAGGTAGTAGGGGAGGGGACACACGCAGCCAGTGCATGGGAGACACGAGCGAGTTTCTTTACTTGCCTGAGTATAATTGTCCCTGTCGTGAAGCGAACCCCGTGATATCTCCCCTCCCAGGGCTGTGCAGGCAGCACCAGATGGCACAGTCTGCGGGGTACCCTCTGGGTGCCATCCTTTCCAGGGAGAGGTGGGTAGGCTGTGGTTGACATCAACCAGAGGGGCTGAGAAAGGCGTGTGTGGTTAGCAGGGGTCTGCATCTTAGAACCTGCGCCTAAAAGACGCAGGAAATAGCAGCAGGGCCTTCGGACTGGCAGCCTCCAGGCTCCCTGCCAGCCCTAGGGCTGTAATCATCTCGGAAGTTTCCATAAGGCCTTCTAGCATTTCCCTCAGAAATAGTAAACATTCTGGATAGAATTTCTCTCTTTCACAAGGGGAAGTTGAAAGGAGCCGCCTGACCAGCTATGAACTTCAATAAACAAATTCATGTATGTTTAAATTTCTTCCTAATCTCGATATTGTTCATGTCTGTGTGAAAAATTCTCAAGGGTTCTCACAGCAAACAACCAACCAACGCACCTAAGGTTAGACGCAGTCATTGTACCCAGAGACCCAGGGATGCAGATCATCAGAGGAGGGGTCAATCCACATGAAAACAGAAGCCAGAGCGAATAATGGTAAAATCATGATTGTCAGAGTGTGTTCTGATTGTGATGTCAAGGGTGGACAGAGCCCCGAGAAGGGTAAAGTAAACGATTTCCACGACTTGCCTTACTACAACCCACACACACACACGTATACAGGGAAGGCGGTGGCTCTCCTGCCCTGGAGCCCCCAGAGAAGGGGCGGGTCTACTGAGAGCAGATGTCGGGAAGCGAGCGGGCTGGGGCTCTCGAGTGGGGGTGCGGCCGCCCTGGGGAGCAGTTTGGGCAACGGCTCAGAGCAGAGGCGCCTGGGCTCTAACTCAAGCAGAACGGGCCTCCGGGTGGAAGGTTCCGCAGCTGTGTGTCACACGCCGCCCCAGGGAAATCACTTCACCTCCCCAGACTCAGCAAACCCAGCTGTAAGCTCCCTGGAAGGAGGACCATGGGCTCTGAGATGTTTGTTACTACAAACAAAAAGGTTTCCTGGAATCAGTTGCAGGCATCTTTCCTGGGCCTGGGACGGTGTAGACAGGCCTGCAGAGGGCAGCACAGCCACGGAGGGTGGTGGCTGCTCCACACACACACACCCTGCGTGCCTTTCCAGAGAATTCACAGTCCCGCACATGCAAGGCACAGCATGAGGCTGTCAACTGCTATTATCTTGCATCTTAGTGGCAAAAAAATTAATAGTAAAGATATTTTTAAGAATGTTTAAATATCGAAAAATTTACCTTTATTGTCATGGCCTAGGGTGACTGGGCTGGCCTGTCCAGTCCATCTGCAGACCAGCCTAGAGAGCAGCTGACCCCCCGGAGGGCTGGGGTGGGAAGGCAGAGGAGGGTGTGGATGTCCCTGCTAGAACACTCCCTCCAGGTGGCAAGGCCGGTGAGCCCAGGGTGTGGCATGAGTCACAGGCGCAGGGATGGGCCCTGAGGCATTGTCAGAGTTCTCAGGGCCAGAGGATGGCTTTCCTGGAGGCAGGGGAATAAGAGGCCAGCTGCCTCTGCAGAAATGGAAGGACTTAACTTCACAGTCTTGGCTGTGGGGTGTGCGGAAGGGGCTTGTAGGGTGCTGCCTAGGTCAGAGGCATGCCCATTGCAGACGGCTCAGAGCTCTGCTGGGGACACCACAGCCCAAGCCCAAGTTCACTGACCACCACCACAGCTCACATACCTGTCAGCTATGGCTGCATTCCCCAAAGATGCAATGGCCAAAGGCTTACCCTCTGGCCTTTATAAAAAATGCCCTGCAGATCTATAACAAGCTGTAGGAAGGACACATACGGACAAACACAGTGGGAGGCCAGGATGCGCCCGGACAAGTCTCACTTCTACACGATGCTGAGGCTCATTCTGGAGCCCCCCCCCCCAGGACCATCCACAAGTGGGTGTCTCACTCCAAGCACAGCCAGTACAGGGGCTGAAGTGACCACCAGCAAGGGACCTTGCTAAGCATGGGGGATGGAGAGAGATGGGGGAAAGATGGGCCAGGTGGTGAGCTGAGTGCAGCCACCGGACACACTGGAACCACAGGTGGCAGCAGGCCAGGTGGAACCTGTCCCCAAGAGGTGAGGGAGCCCTTGGGCTAAGGCAGTGCGACGGGAAGGGCCACGGCTCAGATGGGGACATCCGAGTCCTTCACACGTGGGCGGCATGGGGCCCTTTCTCACTCAGAGCTGGCCCCCAGCCCACAGGCGCCAGGCCAGCAGGAAGGTACATGTCTCTAGACCCTTAGACAGAGCCAGGTGCAGTGAGCACACCTGAGCAGTGTTTGATTTCCAGGATGTTAGGCTGCCGGGGAGTTCTGAGTAGATACAAATTATCACTGTACAGCTGAGAAACAGTCCTATGATGTAGTCGTAAAGATTTCGCCCCAGGAAATCTGAGTGAAAAGGTGTTTACTCCTTGGGGTGACAGGGACCATCTTATTTCATTCTTTAATAAATCCTTCACGAAAGCCTGACATAGCAAAATAAATGGTTGTCTTCCTAAAAATTAAATGCATAGATATCATTCAGGGGCAAGTAATTTAATTGATAAAGCTCTAAATGGTGGAGATACGCTCTTTACTCTTTGTGCTTTTCCTTGTAAGCTTCATATGGAACTGAGCTCGTTACGTGCCTGTTCAGGGCTAGTCCCATTGCTTTTTCTTAATGCTTTTTCCAAAAGTTATTTAAAACGTAATTACGATGATATGCTAGATGGCAGTAGAAAAAAATAAGGAAATCAATAAAGTGGTGAGAGAAAAGAAATGGTACCATATGGCATCTATTACAGAGATCTATCCAAAATGCAGGCATCTCACAAAATTTATTGAAAAATAATTCCTTCTTGCATGCTTACAGATTTTTTTATGCAATAACCAGACAACGCGATCCCGTTTCTTTTTCTCACAGTGGTTGTGAGAAGAAATAAATGTTAAAATAATACAGGTTAGAAAATAGGTGATTTAAACCTCAAAAACTGGACTTTACCCTAAAATCACTCCATGCACAAAGTGACATCCAGGCAGGCGGCTGTGATGCCTGAGGGGGGCAGGGTGAGGAGGCAGGAGCCGAGCTCCAATGCTAAGCGCATTCACCGTAACTGAACTCCCCTTTGGAAACAAACAAGTTGAGTAAATTTACTTTTTCATGAACCGATTCAAGGTGCGGAGGGTGACAAAAAACTCTGGTGGCAGTACTGTGAATCGCAAGGAGGTATGTGGTTTTCAGAAGCACACTTAGTGTCCTGGGAGAGTGAGGGCACGTGTCAATGAGTCTGAGAGCACGTACATATGCTTCTCCACAATATGGAATCAGGTCCTCTGTCCAGTTAAGGATACCTGAAATTCCAAATTAAAATGCTCCAGGAAGCAAAGGGTCCTCTGCATGACTGGGCTGATAGCCGCAGATGGTGCCACATCCAAGGACCCACGCCCCCCCCCCCAGAAGTGGGCATTATGCAAGGAGCCCAGGCTGCCTGGGGGCCAGCGAGCAGCCTCTCCGCTCGTGACAGCAGGGGCTGGTGGCGTCCTCTCTTGGGGGGGCCTGGCTGCCTCAGTGTTCTGTGTTCACATTAATATTTCAGGTCCACCAGGCTATTCCCAAAGTACAACATCTGTTGACCCACCTTGGTACCAGGCAGGGTGGTGACCATTCAGTGGGGCAGAGTTCTTAGAAAGAAGAGAATAAAACCTTAATCCTGTCCTCTGCCCAGTTGATTAACAAATCAAATGGCTTTGTCCTTAGTTGAGACACTGAATTTCTGCCCTATAGGTTCTTGTCAGTGAAGAAAAAAGAACTCTGTTTTCTAATCCTCCTGAAATGCCCAGTGGGGAGAAATGATATTTATGGAGGATTGTCTGAAGGACATGGAGTCCATAAATTCCCCTGGCTGGTTTACATTTTACCCTTGGATCAAAACAGACTGCTGGAGAGTGATATATTTGAGCCGCCTGAATGGGGCCCCTCTGTGGAATTGCCTCTTGCTAAATTGATTTTCACTATATTTTGTTTTTAATTGAATTAAGGGATAATTGTCACAAACAGATAAGTGAATTGGTTTGTGTGTGTGTGTGTAGAGATAGAGACATTCTAATGTTCTCGAGTTCCAGCTTCAGTGAGTCTGATGGGGCCCAGGACTCTGCATTTCACCAAGTTCACTGACAGCTCCTGGTCTGCGAGGCACATTTTTCACAGGCCTTGAACAGAGCTCTGGATATTTAGCTCCACGAAAATGACCAAATTCTATGTTTCCAGATGACCACACACCAAATTCTGTGTTTCCAGGTAACTCAGAAGGTTTAGCAAATTAAACCCAAGGATAGCAAATTAAAACCCCTCTTAGGTCAGAAATGTTCAAGCTGTTCCCACACACCACCCATCACCGCTTCACAAAGGCACACTGGAGACCATCTACATCTCCAGGTTCCAGGGGCAGCAGCCACACTGCTTTTCCAGAACGAGTGGTCTCCTCTCACCTTGTCATCACTGTGAATCTTTCAAGTGGGCACGATAATTTCTTTCTGTTGGATCCTAGGAAGTTCCTGTTGAAATATAAAGCCCACCTCTACCTGATTTGGGCAGCACCAAGCATCATGCTGGACACCTATTGTGCTCCCATCCTGTTCCCTAATCAAATATTCACCCTTTCGCATTATAAGTATTTGTGAATGAGAAAAAAACATAATTAAAGTATTCTTTTGTGCTAGTAAATAGGTTATATTTAGAACCCACCTTGATGTACTAAGATGGATTCAGGAATTGCCGCTGTTTCTGTCACACAGCCCATTTTGGTAACTATGAAAACAGAATTTCCGCTGAAATAATCACTTCAAAGTAATGCCCTCTGTAACTTTCCAAAGAGAGACAAACATATCAGTGCTTTGATGCATGTCACACATGGTTAAGTTAAAAAAAAAAAAAAAAAACTCCTTAGAGCTCAGGGAGAAAACAGAAATAACAACAGAGATCAGACAGGTCACTACAGCTGAGATGAGCCTCAGGGTGTGCGGAAGGCAGGAGAGAGGATGAGTCCTGGGCAGTGGGACCCACGAATAGGATTCCTTAGTCACAACGGTGGGTAATTTCTCTCATATGAGTGCCAATCCCTTTCCACAGCCCTGAATGAGATTTCCTATTATTCCACATACAAACAAATATTTGATTTCATGAGATATTTGTATTTTTCCAAACCTGGTAATGTTAATGTTTTTCTAACCCCAGAAATGAGTCATCCTCTCCCACTCTACCCAGGATCATTCTCAATACCTAGGTCCTCTTGGAGACCTTCTCCATCTCATCAACCAGCACTTAAGCCCCCTCCAACTCCTGTGGGGTTTACCCTCGCAAACAATTGCTTCTGCAGTTGGTGTTTGTGCAATTAACTCATAAACGTTTGGAAGGAAGAAGTGATATTTATAGATAATTCTATTATTTCTTCAGAGCAAGTTAACTGTAGAAGATGATTCCAGATTAAAGAGAGATTTAGGGATAGTGTCTAAGAGTGCACAAATGATTCTTGTCTGTGTGTGTACATATCAATGCCATTTATAAATAGTTTTAGATCAATTATTTATAGGAGAAAGAGAAACAATAAGTGTTTACTACAGCTGAGAATAGCTGATATATTAGAAAGCAGTTTGTAAACAAACTTTATTTTAAAGAAACTCTTTCTCTAAAGTCCATCTCAAATGAAGAAATACTGTCTGCGTGTTTCAGCAGATTTATTCAGAAATGTATTGTGAGTCTTTAAACATAGAGTGTTAACGTGTGATGTCTCAAATGATGGAGGCCGTGTAGACAAGTGGTTTGGGGCATGAATTATCTCATCAGAAAGACCCTGGTTCAGACTCTGTCAGTCAGCACCCATCCTTCCTTGTGTAAGTGACTTGGTTTCTTCTCCTGGAAAAACTGAGATATTAATAAGGATATAATGTGAAAATCACAACTTCGAAGGCAAATATTGTTATTATTATCCCATTTCATTGATGAGACAACTTAAGCTCACAGAGCTTGGGGTACATGTCTTGGGTCCAAAAGTTAGCAACTGCTAGACAAGGCTGCATCTAAGGATCTGCATTCCAAGTTCTTGCTATGGGGTCAGGGGCTACGAATATCTATTCTAAGACCCCTTGATACTTGATTGTTTCTACTTCATGTCTCAGCCTAATAAGCCAAAGTATACAAGAATGTACCAATTTTTCCTGGCGCAGTGTGCACGGCTCTCCAATGATGGAAGTTAGGTTACATGAGAATGGTGAAGGTGAGGCTGATGCTGCTGCTGAGGACAAGAGCAGTGTTCATGACAATTAAGATGTTGGTGACAATGATGAGGACCACAGCAATGCTCATGATAACAATGATGATGATGATGATGGTTGTGATGACTAGAGTGATGTTCACGCCAATGGTGATGATGATGGTGGTGATGAGGGTGATGACGGTGATGAGGGTGATGACAGTGATGATGATGGTGGTGATGGTGGTGATGA
>NW_003852414.1:27013543-27030599 GCF_000181295.1 Otolemur garnettii
AATAGTGATGTTCATGACAGTGGTGATGATGCTGATGACAGCGATGATGACAGTGGTGGTGATGACGATGGTGGTGATGGTGGTTGTGATAACAAGTGATGTTCATGACAATGGTGATGATGGTGATGACAGCAATGATGACAGTGGTGGTGATGACGATGGTGATGACCATGATGGTGGTGATGGTGGTTGTGATAACAATAGTGATGTTCATGACAATGGTGATGATGTTGATGACAGCGATGATGACGGTGGTGGTGATGACTATGGTGGTGATGGTGGTTGTGATAACAATAGTGATGTTCATGACAATGGTGATGATGTTGATAGTGATGTTGATGACAGTAATGATGACGGTGGTGTTTGTGCTAACAATAGTGATGTTCGTGACAGTGATGGATGTTCATGACAGTGATGATGACAGTGGTGGTGATGATGATGGTGATGACCATGATGGTGGTGATGGTGGTTGTGATAACAATAGTGATGTTCATGACAGTGATGATGATGGTGATGACAGTGATGATGACGGTGGTGGTGATGACGATGGTGGAGATGGTGGTTCTAATAATAGTGATGTTCATGACAATGGTGATGATGGTGATGACAGCGATGATGACGGTGGTGGTGATGACCATGATGGTGGTGATGGTGGTGATGACCATGATGGTGGTGATGGTGGTGATGACCATGATGGTGGTGATGGTGGTTGTGATAACAAGTGATGTTCATGACAGTGGTGATGATGTTGATGACAGCAATGATGACGGTGGTGGTGATGATGATGGTGGAGATGGTGGTTGTAACAATAGTGATGTTCATGACAATGGTGATGATGTTGATGACAGCGATGATGACGGTGGTGGTGATGACCATGATGGTGGTGATGGTGGTTGTGATAACAATAGTGATGTTCATGACAGTGGTGATGATGTTGATGACAGCGATGATGACGGTGGTGATGATGATGATATTTATGAGCACGATGATATCATGTGGATGATGACAGCCGTAATTAGTAGGAAGGTCTGTACTTTTCATCAGATTCTAACTCCATGATGTGGAATATTTCTCCAGCTAATCTAAAGCTCATACATCTCAGAGACTGCAAAATAATTTCTAAGATACTTTTTATTGAATTCACAACTTATGAGCTCTCCTTTGGTTTCTACCAATACAGGAGTGCTCAGGGGTTGAAACCTCTCAGGGGTTGCACCTCAGGTGCAGGTGAACTGTTTGATATGAATTTTATGAGCTCTCCTTTGGTTTTTACCGATACAGGAGTGCTCAGGGGTTGAAAATAATGTGCAGGTGAACTGTTTGTATGAATTTTACAGATTTGCTAAACAATTCTTTTGATCCCTCCAGCACAAATCTTCTAACTAGTTCCTTTTTGTTGGTAATTCTTTTAAAGCCATGTGCCGTAACTGAGGAAATATTCTTGCAAGAATGATTTTGTAGTGGATTTAAAGAAGTCCAGATCTCTCATTTCTACCATGTATAATGGAAAGTAATTTCCAAATCAGCCAAACCATGTAGATAGTGTCTGAAAATTATTTTAACCAGAATCTATTTAAAGTTAGCATATGATCCAAGAATTTCTACTCAGAAAAATATAAATTATACCTACAGTTTAGTTGAGAATTTAAAATAGAAATAAAGAGAAAGCCTAGAAAATCATTACGCATTTAAACCTTTTTAGGTGTTTAGCAAGACACAACTTCAGAATTTCAATGTAGGAGAGATCATAGTCTGGGTGGGGTGGATCATCTTGAAGCTGCACTGACCTACAGGGTAGATTTCCACTAGATTATACATTTATTTCAGGTGGTTTAGAGCCTGTGGCAGGCATTTGGAAGGTCAGGGGTCCCTCAGCTCACCCTTAGGCTTCGCTTTAATTTTCTGTGCAGGAACTGGATAGTGAGCCTAATCCCGTGTGTTTGCACGATTATCTCCTCGTTCTGGAACGGCACATCAGTGATTCAGTACTGTCACCTGGCTGCAGGAAGTCTGCCACACTTCACCAGAAGTGGAGCCAAAGGGTAACGTAGCAGTTGGCGCTCCACCAAGCTGGAAATAACGTTTAACGGGCTTTTAATCTGCTGTGCCCTGTCATCCCCAAGAGTGCTGTTGCCATCCACATATTTCAAAAATTAGAACAAAGGATCATTTGTGCTTGGCATTCAAAGCTGGACGTGTTATTATTTTGGCTTTGGTAACCAAACAGAGGTTCACTAATAAGTACAGCACTTCAAGTTACCAGCTATAAAAATACTTGCATATTTATAAGTAAAAAAGAAGCAAAAATCCGGACAGGACGCTATTTCAATCAAAGGTAGCTGATTTAACTCAGACCCAGAGCTAATTTTCAGAGAGATATTTCTGATTTTTTTAGAAAGGACATTGCCTGAAGATGTGCTCATTACTTCCAGACTTTAAAATTCACTTAATGTTTATCCTATTTGTTTGTGCATCAGCTAACTTTTATACCGAATGCCTAAAATGGCATTCTGGGTAAGAAGCTAGAGTGTGGAATGTTCTTGTCTGTTATAT
This sequence comes from Otolemur garnettii, assembly GCF_000181295.1. Classification (NCBI taxonomy): domain Eukaryota; kingdom Metazoa; phylum Chordata; class Mammalia; order Primates; family Galagidae; genus Otolemur; species Otolemur garnettii. The sequence goes on from NW_003852414.1 coordinate 27,016,097, forward strand.
ACCAGGCACAGTGCTGGTGCCACGTTGGTGCTGTGGTGATTCACCCGGGTTCTGTGCCCGTTTTCAGATCAGGCTGACAGAACTGCACCCTCGGCACCAAGCAGTGAGCAAACGCTGGGTAAATTAAGGAATAATCAGTTAACCAATGAGGGTGTGTGCTCTGATAGACCACCTCGATCCCCAGGACGGCCATGAAACACACAGGAACTTGCTCTTTGATTTCTCAGCTACTTTTTCTCTGTAGCTCTCAGAGGAAAAGCAGAATTTGTCCTCGGAACCCTATGTATTTATTATTTTGACCTAAATCTATCATGGTCTAAAATTAGAATAGGTATACTTAATGCAAAAATATGCCCAAAGTAATAAACAAAAAAAATAGGATTAAGCTAGTGACCTTGAATTAGCAAAAAGATAAAGAATTTACATTTTTCTCTAACCTGTACCACTTAATACTGCATAAATACTTCTGTTGTCAGATAGCAGAAATAAAATACTGTGATACCGTGTTGCCAAAAGTTTGAATTCTGACTTTTGATCCAGGAGCAAAGTTTCTGTCTTAGTCAAAATGTGCATTAGACAGAGACTGTTGGGTGGTTTAAAAGTTCTGATGAAGCATTTTTAAGTCTGTTGAATAGAAACAGCAAATGTAATGTCACACAGCTATAAAATATACTTTGACCTGTCCATCTCAGAGTTTTAAAGCCACAGAATGCCTGGGAATCATTTGATGTCACGTGACCAGGTGTGTGTCGCTGCCATCCACCTCCTCCCCGCACTCCCAGGACTTCCCAGCTCATCCTCCTGCCTTACCAGGTCCTGCCTTCTGGTTCTGCCTCCCCCTACTGCCCCTCCTGCTGTGAGGCAGGGACGGCTTGTGCCCACGTGGAAGGGACACTCTTCTCTGATCCACACACCTCCCTCCCTCGTTGGTCCACCCGCAGACAGAACATCACACCTGCAGGGACCCTCCTGGGCCACTTGGTAGCTCCTAGCCCTGCCAACAACCAAAACGTATCCTGTCTCAGTCCTGAAGGCCAAAAACCAAATTTAGGTGTCGGCAGGGCTCTGCTCCCTTAGAAGGCAGAGGGAAGGTCCTTCCTGCCTCCTCCAGCTCCTGACCTTGCCAGGTGGCTCTGCTCTCTGCCTTCAGCACTGCGTGGCCTCTCCCTCTGTTGCTGCCTGCTGTGGGAGTCTTCCCACGCAGGTGCCAGTCACACCGGATCACAGGCTGGCCCTCCCCAGTTGTCACCTTAACTAACTGCACCTGCATCCACCCTATATCCAAAGTAGTCCCCTGACAGGACACCCTTTGGTCCATAATAACTGCTCTATACAAAGCCCCTCCCAGAGTTCTCATCCCGACCCTGCCACCTTGCCCCCCACACTCGGAAGCGCTTACCACAACCAGGCGCATCTTGTTCCCTCACCACCGTCTGGGTATCTCTGCCGGGCTGTCTACTCAGTGTCCTAAATCAAAATCAGAGAGAGCAAATACTCACAGAATGAATGAATGATGCTTATATCATAAAACAAGCACATCAGCAACTATGAACAGGAGAGATACGGCAATCGCTCTCACTGCACCACATTTTACAAATTAGAAGGAGCTTTCTCCCACTCTATCTCCTTGAGTTTGACAGCAACCCACCACGCCCAGCATAGGGAGTGTTATCTGTTTCCCAATGTGAGAAAATGGAGAACTGGAGACAAGGATCCCTCAGCCAAAAACAGAAGGGTCATGGAAACAGTCTTCAGATGCTTTTCCTTCGCTCTTCTTTTTTCTGAAATCGTAGTACAAACAAGCTCTTCACCCTGCTGAGGGCAGCACATGCGTTAAAAAGTATCAACAAATGCAGGACACTCCAGGGCAAGGCCCCAGGTCTAAGGGCCACTTTCTCAGGGCCGGAGCTTGTTAAGTCTGATTTCAGTCTCCCATTTTTATTTTCCACAAAAACAGTGCACTTTGTTTGAGGACTTTTTACTAATTGGCCCTGTTAATCGTCACTGAGGTGACAGAATGGTGAACCCAAGAGTGGCTTTCCCTGAGAACACACTCCGTGAGGTTTGGGGTTTTTGTTGTTTTTTTCACTCTCTATCAAGATTTTCTTAACAATTCCAGGGCAGTGACTACATTCTGTAGGGATTAGAATACTGGGTGTTATGAAAGTTGTGAAACTCTGGTTAAATAAAAGAACTCAAAACTAGCTCCTAAAAAGAAATTGCACAGTTTGGAGGACGCAGAAGTCGTTTATTGAGCTGCTCACTTCTCTGTCGTCCCTAAGAGGTGCTAGCACCAGCCATCATTCACGCTTCAGGGGCCTGCTCCCTCATCATCACGGATATTCAGGTGCAAACTCGCACCCCATCTGCCGACCAGGGAGGAGGCACAAGAAGGAAGGGGCATCAACTTTGGAAACAGAAGATCCACGTCCTCCTCCTAGTTCCTATTTTGATTGGCACCATGCCCTGGGTGAGCCTTGCAGGCTCTTTGTGTAGGTCATTTGAACTTGAACTTGCCATGAAAGCAATGATGTGCTCATAGACACAAGATCATGAGCCGTAGCCTCCCAACACCTGGAACTGCTCTCCTACCATCGCCCTCCAGAGGGACAGACTCCCACTCCTTCCCCCGGAGCCCGAGGTCAGAGCTGCTGGCCCTGGAGGCTCCCTGGCCCTCGATAAGCTGAACACCCCCATCCCAGCAAGTCACCTAACAGGGGAGGCCTCAGCTCCCTTCTCATCCTTTCAGCAGTCTTTGTGGACAAGCCCTCGGCATAGTGTGTGGTGTGTATACACATTTCTAATTTAAATGTCCTGCAGTATTCTGTCTCCCTCCCACCCCATCTAACCAGATGCCCCACCCAGATAGAGACACCAAGAGAAAGAAAGTCCATAACTAACCCGGTGTCTTTTCTCCTGATATGCTAGAATCACACCGAGATTTCTCCACCACAATTGTGTTGTTTCTTCTTCCTAAAATATCCTTATTCTGGGCTTTAGAGAGTGCAGTCTGGAGTTCATCTTATGTAAAGACCAGGCAGATTTGGCTCAAAGGAGTAGGGCATTGGCCCCATATACTGGAGATGGTGGGTTCAAAACCCAGCCCTAGCCAAAAACTACAAAAAAAAAAAAAAAAAAAAGACCAGGCAGATTAAAATGATTGCAGTGTTTTGGATTTTTTTCAACCCAAGAATTATTACTCAAGGCATTTTCTACCTTTATGGTCTTCCTCGGGGTTTAAAACATCTCTGAGACCACCGTCTCCCTTCTGTGTGGGTTCACACAGCTGGGCAGGCACCTTACCTCAAGGACGCGAAGATATTTGTTTCTCTGGAATCACAGAAAATGCTAGATCAGAGGATACTGAGAAACAGGAAGGTGGACTCGTGCAAGATGCCACTTCTGGAAATTCATGGTTACACTCTGTCATAAGAAGAAGGTCAGGTGAATCTGTGGGCCTCCATGAGTGCAGGGAAACTGTACTTAGAGTTAAAATATCAGGGATTAATGTGGGCCAAGAAAGAGCAAATGGAGAGACATTTGGCTGTAACACTTTACACAGCCTGGAGAAAATTGGGAGACATAAAACCAACTGACTCTCCCGTACGGTTGTGCGAGCTGGACCCCTGCCAGGAGCCTGTGTACTGGGAAGCCACAATCCATCTCCACCTTGGGCGAGAGCACCTTCCAATTTTTCTTCAAAGGGAAGAGAGCTCAGGTGATGAAGCCTCCCCGACCGACATGCTCCCTTCCCATCGAGGTGTGCTGATTGTACCTGGTACAATCCCACCTGCACGATCTCTTTGAGAGCTGCGGGACCTAAGGACGCACAGATGAGCGCTCGTGGGCAGAAGGAGCAAGCGCTCAGGGAACGCGTGTGAGCCGTGAAGTTGCGCCAGGACCAGCACAGGCAGAGAGACCTGGACTGTTCAACCCGAGAGAGCAACACCCCCCACCACCACAGCATTAAGGTCATTGACGGCCAGTCGGCCGCTGGGGGCCCACAGCTGACCAGCTCAATGACAACAGTCTTTGCTGGGAATATATGTCCCATGTGCTCAGCCGTTTCACAGGTGCCGCTGGGGCGTTTGTCTATTTTTACATCAATTCCATAATGCGTTCCCTGAAGGTCACTCTTTAGGAAAGGCCTTAATTAAGATTTCTGCCTGCAGCAAATTGCAGGAACTGTAATACATCACGCGCAAGCAACCAGACACAGGCCATTGGCTGCTCAGGCTGGTCATGTGGTGCGAACAAATATTACCATTTTCATTTTGCCGTGGATCATTTTTGAATATGATTAAAAAGCCAGTGCCAACTGTAGGGGGTTGTACATGACTTTTTCACCAAATCTGAGAAAATGTCTATCTTTTAAAAGAAAGTTTTTGCCTCAAAAGTCTATACTAGCTTGTAAATTATGAAATAGTCACGTGTTAAAGAACAGTTTTAACATATACAAAAAAGCATGGATACTTTCTATCTGATGCTTTCATATAAAGCAAACCAAGAAACGGACATATGACCTTCTCTGTTAATTTCCACAATTTTTGAAAATTGAGGTGCTGGTGATATATATTAATATTTAAATTAGCACAGTGGAAGGACTCCAATCCGCTCTAAATTCAATTAATTCTGTCCCATCTGTTTTTTCTTTTTTTTTTTTCCTTGTTCCTGCTCCTCTCTGGAATCCCGCCAAGCTCTCTCACGCCAAGGGCAATTTTCTTTTAACTTGTAGTGGTGAGAACCGCCGCTGCCCTTTTGTTTTCCTGACCACTCTTGACTCTGCAGAGACATGGGGTTGAGCTTAGTTCACACCAGCCTGGAAACATAAATTGTGAAATACGCGTCTTTTGGCACGTTTTTATCATACCTAAAAATTTTCCCTAAACCATGTCCATTGCAAGACACTGACTTTCTTTATTCTTAAGTCTGTCTTGGGAATAAGTTAGAGAACCCACAGGTGTGACCTTTGCCCTACCCACCCTTGGCCCAAGACAGGCTGTGAGGTCCCGGCCCCGCCCAGCCCACTGCTCTAGTCCCGCCCAGTGACCTAGCCCCGCCCCTCCCTGCCCAGCCCCTCCCCACTGTTTCAAGGGCCCACCCATCTCTAGCCCTTGCCAGCCCATCCATGGCTGTAGCTCCGCTCCCCTTTGCCCCACCCCTGTGCTCCATCCTGGGCTTTCAGTAAAAGTCAGGACCTCTTGGGCCAAGGGTAAGGCGGGGTGAGGGGGGACAGGTCTTGAAGGGAGAGCGGCGGACTAGACCCTGCGTGGGGTCCCACCAGCCCCCGGTCCTGCCAGCTTCCAGCTGCCCTCTGCTCCTCCCAGGACCCTGTGGACTTGCCCCCGCCATGGTGGACCTCACCTCCTTGTGCTGTTTCGTAGGCAGGAAATGGGAGGATTTGTGCCAGAAAGTTTTTGGTCTTCTTTTCTTCTGCTTGCTTTAAACACTGTGAAACCAAAGAGTTCAGACAATTTAAACGTCACAAGGGTCCCGACCGTCATCCTGCAGCAGAGTAGACCCAGGACTTTGGGATTCTTTGCCTGAGGCCACCTGCTCCTCCAGTCTAACTAAATGTGACATTCCAGTTTGGCTGCCCGGCCGCTATCCAACACACCCTGCTGTCCAGCACACAGCACTATCCAGCACCCTACTGTCCAGGACACACCACTGCCAACAGACACCACTATCCAACACCCCACTGTCCAGCGCCCCACACAGTGTGGCGGGCTCAGGTCCCCATGGTTCGCTCACAGTCGGAGAGGTAGTCAGATGACACACCCACAGTGAGGATGACAGTGCAGAAATTCCGGGGGGGGGGGGCAAGGTACAAGCTTCGCAGACCTGCATTTCAACCATATTGGCTATTTTCCCGGCATAAAGTTTGAGACTCTCTCCCACAGAAATCTAGAGTTCTGGCTTCTCTCAAAATGCCCGGTGTTTCTGCTCCTTCCCACGTGGTAGTGACCAGGTGGGATGGCCCATCACCCCATCACCCAGTCCTGAGCAGAATGCCCACCTCCATCACCAGTCCTGAGCAGAATGCCCACCTCCATCACCAGTCCTGAGCAGAATGCCCACCTCCATCACCAGTCCTGAGCAGAATGCCCATCACCCCATCACCCAGTCCTGAGCAGAATGCCCACCTCCATCACCAGGCCTTTTGCACTGTCACTTTTCCCTGAGGTCTGAAAGGACATCAGGACACCCATATCTCTCACAGAAATAAGACAATGAAACGCAGACCAAGAAAATGCTGCAGGAGGTCAGGGTGTAAGGCCACCAGGGCTGTGTAATATGAGCATGCAAAGCTGTCAGACCCCTTCATCCAAAAGGCTCAGACTTCTGTCTGTCTGGTTTGGTTCTCCAAGCAATGCACTTAATTGCCTCTCTAAAGCCACTGTGTAGCCTGAATTAATGATCTGGAACCTGGGGGTAACCAAGCACTTAGAAACTGCCCTCATCTTCCCACAGACAGGTCAGTTGTCCATCACAGGGGCCATCCAGAAAGCTTCCAGGAGGTGCACATGGGAGCCCAGTGAGCACTCGTGTCCATTGCTGTCTCTCAGAGCTCCACAGCTGGAGCGGGAGGGAGTTATCCCAGTCACGGAACCCAGGGTGAGTGGGCAGTGTCGCTCCACCCTTGAAGAAGGCCTTCTGTGGACCAGGAAGGCAGTGCCAGGGGTGTCACGGGGGAAATAGATTATTCTTACCTGCCAGGCCAGCACAGATGAGCCGTCGCTGAAATCTGATGAGACAGCCAGAAGAGGAATGAAAAGTCATATATTTTATTTTTCACTGGGTGCAACCTGAACACTGCAAGCCAAGGCCAACATTTTGTCAGTCAGAATCATGTGGAATGTGTGAATTACCACGGGCCGGTCCCCATGTGAGCATTGGCAGCTATGTACAAGGATGGTGAGGTGCAGGGGACCCATTGCCAGTGGACATCCAGACTGATGTCCACTCCATCCTCATATCAGATGATTCTGTAAAAGCCGAGGCCATCGCTGTAAGATGCACCCTTGTCAACACACTCTGTCGGGGAGCGTCACACGGAGGTGACATGCAGCAGTGAACAAGTGAGGGGTCCAGCCTAGTTGGCAGAGGAGGCTGGTCACCCACAGCCGTGGGAGGGGCCCAGGATGTTTGATGTGCTCCCTGGCCCTTTGGTGTCTGTGGAGACCTGTGGTGCATGCCGGCAAGCAGAACTGTGAGGTGCCTACCTGCCTCCTTGCATTCACACACACCCACATGCCTGCACGTGGCCCTGGTTACCTGTAAACCTACCTAAATACCTACATGTGCACCTCTGTACACACCTTCCTACTTACAAGTTCACCTGCAAGTCTGTAGGTAGGGCCCTACATATATGCACACCAGCACACACACCTACACGTGTACCCACATACACACCTACTACATACATAGCCACGTGGGCACCTACCTCACATGCCTACACACCTACCTACCTACAAGTGCACCAACAAGTCTACCTGCATATGTACACACCTTCATCTGTACCTACACACACATACACACATGCATGCACACCTACCTGCATAGAAAGACAGCCTTGCCAGCTGCGTGCAGAACATTTCATGTAAGTCCCCAGCAGGGGAGCTGTCAGAAGAATGACCTGCATTTGAAAGCCCTGACCTAGAAAGGATCTGCTCAGGCTACTGAGCTCCCTTCCACACAGCCCGGTGTCTGGTGGAGGTACAGCCAGGACAGAGCAGGTGGGGTGGTGTGAGTGGCGGGGGCCACCAGGTGGCATCACACAGGGACACTCAGCTGCTGAGTGACCCTCATCTCCTTCTTAATTTCTCTCACACATGAGTGTTTAACAGGATGGTGCATGATGAAAATAGGAGCATTTAAAGAAAATTGTGCGCACAGGAATTTTAGCCCTGACTTTCTCTCTGTGTCACTTTTCAAACCAATTTTCAAGGATTTTTCTCCTTGCAGCCAAACGAGAGAAATAAAGTCTGCACACGAGAGATAGTATTGTCCTGGGAAATATCGAGAGGATTAATGTATTTTGACTGAAGCTAGCAGGAAATTGTGTTTCAGTTGTGCTTATGGGCTTATTGTGAATACGTCACATCAAGAGCAATTTGTTAAACAAGAAATACAGGGTGTAGAAAGAGGAAGGCAGGATAAATGGGGAGAGACAGATTCAATAGTGGCTTTGATGTGTATCTGCATTGTTAATAAATGAGATGCTGACTCTCTCATTCAGGAAAAGAGAAACCCCCAGGCACACCATGGAATGAGAAAGGATGTTTTCATTTAAATTACTTCCGTGTCATATTTGAAACTGGAGGGGTAATTCCAAAGCTGTTGACTCATGAATACTCTGAAAGTTGAACCGGTTATAATATGCTCCATTCTAGCCCGACTAAGCCGCACCCCATGGCTGCCACGCATGTGTTTACTATCTTTCTACACTTGTAAATGCTGACATCCATCTCTTGGGAGCCAGCATCCCAGGATACTCTGTCCCTGGGACACCAGTGACCACCCTGCATTGGAAGTCCCCAACAAGACAAAACCACCTCCACCACCTCCGCCACCTCCAGGTCTGCTTGTGGTGGTGTCATTGGTTTTCATTCAGTAGCACTACACGAGAAAGAAGGCAGGTCCACATTTTCATTGGCATCACATACCGGTCAGACTGACTCTCTGGGTGTTTTCAGGTAAAAGCAGCCCTAAGAGATCAGAAAAATAACATCCGAGGACAAAAAAGACAAAGAGGCTCCTGAGTTTTCCACGGAGACCCATATATCTTCTCAAGCAAAATACTGCTGGAAATTACATGCTCTCTAGAGAGCTAAGTGTTGTTTTCTGTAAATATTTGTATTGCTAGGACAAAATGACTGCAAAATTTTCCTGAAATTACTGTCGAATTGTAAGGTTGTTGTTCAGGATGCTGCAACTTATTATATCATTAGAAACATGTAGTTTCGTAATGGGGCTGCCTACATCCAGCGCCCCAGAAAAAGGGCTGACAAAATTACTACATTGTTTGAAGCAAAAGTGTTGAAATATACCATTTTGAAATTTACTATAATTCTCAGCTAGTTTAGCATCCTTTAAATCCATCATTTAAATCCTATAAGATTTTTAGAAGAAAGGAAAATAAAAAGGTATATGCAGGTTCAAAGATCCATTTAACCACAACAATTAGCCACCACAGTTTACAAAAACACTGAAGTCAGTTGTTAGAATGCTCTAATGTAACAAAATAAAAAATACGTTAAAAGCATGTCCAGAAACAGGATGAAATAGGCATATATTTTCATCAGAAAGTTAGAACACATAATATGCAAAGTGTAAGTTGAGCTACAAATTTAACATTGGGCTTCCTTGCAGTCTAGATTATAGAAAAATTTGATCATTTTATAATTCTGTGAACTTGTTTATGGAGAAAACTTAGGCCAGCACCGCCACAGAAATCTAGAACACAGGCTGAAGAAGGTTGTGCATGATTTTTCACATGAAAGGGCTGACATGGGGTGGCGCTGTGGCTCAGTGAGTTGGGCCCCGGTTCCATTACCCAGGGTGGCGGGTTCAAACCCAGCCCCGGCTAAACTGCAACAGAAAAATAGCTGGGTGTCATGGTGGGCACCTGTAGTCCCAGCTACTCGGAAGGCTGAGGCAAGAGAATCGCCTAAGCCCAGAGGTTACTGTGAGCTGTGACTTCATGGCACTCTAATAAGGGCAACAAAGTGAGACTCTGTGTCTAAAAAAAAAAAAAGAAAGAAAGGGTTGACAAGCTGAACCATTCTCGCACTGTTCCAACACACGGTACTCAGATACTGCAACATAGTTTGTGTTTGTGTTTGTGTATGTGGGTGTTTAATCTTCTTGGTGTTGTTGTTTTTTTATTGCGGTGTTAAATACACATGACAAAACATCACCATTTATCAGTGCACACTCAGTGACATCAAGCACCACAGTCCCATGGCCACCCCACCACCCAGCACCACCCTGCTGAGTCCTCTGCACCAAAGCTCAGGCTCTGCTTTATACAACTGCCCCCAGCCCCTGACACCTGCTGTTCTACTTTCTATCTCTGTGAACGTGACCATCCTAGGTGTCACCTGTAAGTGGAATCACACCATGATTTTCCTTTTGTGTCTGACTTAGCCCAATGCCTGCAAGGTTCATTGGTGTTGTAGCTGGGGTCCAAATTCCACTCCTTTGAAGGCTGAAGAGTATTCCGTTGTTTCCACATGCCACACATTTTTTTATCCGTTTATCCACCAGTGGACATCCGGGCTGCTTCTACCTTTTAGTCCATTGTGAATAACACCACTGTGTACACTGGTGTTCAAATACCTGGTCTAGCCCCACGTTCGATTTTTCTGAGGACATACCCACAAGTGGAATTTGTGGTTCATGTGGTAATTCTGTGTTTTGTTTGTTTTGTTTTGAGAAACCACACACTGTTTTTCACAGCAGCTGCACCGCCTAACACATTCCCACTGGAATTCCCCACGTCCTCACCAACATTTTATTTTCTGGTTTTCTGAGGGTTTTCTTAACAATGGTCATTCTCATGGGTGTGAAGTGGAATCTCGTGGCCTTGACTTCTGTTTCTCTAGTAATTACTAAGGTCGGGCACATGTTCACACTGCTTGGCCCCTTTCACATCCTCTTTGGAGGAATGTCTATTCAGTTCTTTTGCCTGTTCCTGAATTGTGTTACTTGTGTGGGGTTGGCCTGTTTCTCTGAATCCCAGGTATTAATGCCTTACCAGATGTGTTATTTGCAAATATTTCTCCATGCTGTGGGTCTCCATTTCCCACCTTTAATTTTGATAAAGTTCAGTTAACCTGTTCTCTTTCTTTGCCTGTATTTTTGGTATCGTGGCTGAGAATCCACTACCAAATCCAAGGTTGTGAAGCTTTTCTCCTATGTTTTTTCTAAGAGTCATGTGTTTAGTTTTTGACCCATTCAAAATTTCTGTATGCAGTGTCAAGTCAGACCCCAACTTCACTTTTCTGCATGTGAATACTCTGTTTTCTTAGCACTATCTGTTGAAAAGACTATTCTTGGTCTCCACTGACTGAGTGGGGCACCGTTGTCAAACCTCGTTTGGCCTTATACGAAGGGTTATTTCTAACCTTCTCCTTGCTCCCTGTCAATCATTGTTCTCAGCTTTGATAAGGACAAATCAGTAGTCAAACAGTGTCTCACAAGCAGCTAAGCAGATTGACCTGACCGTAAACCAGGTTCTCACCAGCATCACCCCCTTCCTCCTCCTTTGCCCTCTGGGGTGCTCTGTCCCCATGTGCCCCAATGCTGCCCACAGACCAGGAAGCAGAAGAAAGCCCAGGCCCTGTGCCCCCTCCTGCACGTGGTACTGGCTGGTCCCCTCAGGCTTTCCGCCAAAGTCTAAGCTGTGAGGTCCCACCTGCTCTGCCCCTCCCTCCACCCTGCCCAGACTGTCCACCCCGAAGCCGGCACTATCCAGGCCCTGAGGCCAACTGTGCTTGAGAAGGAGGGTTTGGAGGGCATCTGCTGCCCTAATTTGCCATCCCAGGTGTCATGGTGACCTGATTACTGCCACTGCCACAACAAATCCAGCTGAGGTCAGGTCTTATCCCCAGGACTCTGGGGCCACGTGGCAGGTGCCACACCTGGCTGCAGCCTGAACCTGGCCCCTAGATGGAGCCCCAGCCTTCTGCCCTGAGAACAGGGCTTTGTGCCTAGCCAAGGCAGAGACTCAGGTGACCAGAAGACTGCCCTGCAGCCAGAGGCAGATATGGGACCACACAGATAGCCAGCACTGCTCCCCAAGGCCTCTGTGGCCCCACTCACTGACCATGCCCTAGACCACCTGCCCCAGCCAGGCTGTGACAGACCACAAGCCCAGCCGTTGGGGTCAGTCCTACTGTTGCTGCACCCTTGGCAGGACCCATCTTAGCACCTCCACCTGACAGGGGTCAGCAGCTGGTGACAGTGCCCACCATCCCCCAGAGAAGACAAGGCCTCCAGACAACTGCCTCAGTGTGTGGAGAGAGGACATTTGACCTCACAGATGCCACAGCTTGACCCAGGACATGAAGTCATCTATGCATGGAGACAGCACGGCGGATTCTAGTGGGATTCACACCCTGCCATAAGGCCTCGGGCAGGAAACGGGCCATCCCCCAGTCTGAGGTTACAACCCTGCTTCCTAAGCTTACTGGTATCATCTCTAGCTCAGAGCTTAGCTGAGACTACAGGGAAAATAATGTTGCAATTAGATGGTGCACACTTTATACGCCAGCAGTGCGGTGTTCAGGGCTGGAAGGGTCAGAACCTTCTCTGGGGCAGAGCTGAGCCAGGCAGGGAACTGGCTGGGGTACCTATGAGCTGAGCAGGGTAGGAGACTGGCTGGGGTGCCTCTGAGCTGAGTGGGGCAGGGGACTGGCTGGGGTGCCTATGAGCTAAATAGGTCAGGAGACTGACTGGGGTGCCTGTGAGCTGAGCAGGGTAGGAGACTGGCTGGGGTGCCTATGAGCCGAGTGGGGCAGGGGACTGGCTGGGGTGCCTCTGAGCTGAGCAGGGCAGGGGACTAGCTGGGGTGCCTCTGAGCTGAGCAGAGTAGGAGACTGGCTGGGGTGCCGGTGCCTGACTTGTCTCTGCATCTCCAGGTCCTTATGCTCAGGCCCAGGAGAGGTCTTCCGGAGGTTTGCTCAGCTGAGGTTTTTCATTTAACAGAAACACCGGGCACAGAACGTGATAGGATGTCTGGGCATAACTGAGATCCCACAGGGACCACTTAAATCCCCTAAGGAGGAACTTCTCTGGGGTGACGCACACCCACTCAAGGCATCTGCGGGCAAGGCCAGAGACATGTGTGGCCCAAAAGATCCCAAATTAGACTTAATGACAGCATAAAATAACATGTGGATAGAGTTTCTATTTAAAGCTAAAGAAAACAGAGCAGGAGAGGTTCTCTGAAAGTTGAACATTGTATCGACCATCTGAAAAGAGACCCACAGGGCGTTCTCGTATTTGTATCTATTTGTGTATCACTTTTCTTCATTTTTGGGCACATCCCCTGTGATCATGTCTTAACCCCCCCGCCCCCCAGTAAGGAAGGAGCATTAGTCCCTTGATAGGAGAAGAAACCAGGTTCCCAGCATTGGGCTGCCCAAGTTCCCGGCCGAGGCCTTAGTAGAAGGGGCAGAGTCACACGTGGAGGCCCCACCCTGGTTGCCCTGAGTCCCACTGGTGCCCAAGTGGACATTCCGGGGAGGACGCCTTCTGCTGTCCACTTGTGGGTGGCCCAGCAGGCTCACCCCTGAGAACTGAGAAAGGAAATCACTGGGGGGCGAGGGTGCCAGAGCTGGTGGCTCCCCATGGGCTCCCTGTGGTCCTTAGGGCCCCAAGGCCAGTCTTGCTCACATGCTGGGGCTCCACCTGCAGCCTCCCTGGGCTCCACCCTGAACCATCCCCTGGAGTTGCCCGCACCAGGAAATCCACAGCGCACTCAGAGTCCCCACCAGGGCCTTTCCATCGGTTGCCATGGGAACAGCAGTTGGATGGCGGAGGATCAGGAGCAGGGAAGTCATGAAAGGAGGCTGTCTGGGAAGCCTCACCTTGTCTCCTGGCTCCTGCGTTTCCATGGAAGCAGCAGCAATAATCACTCGCCAAACGCATCCCGCTCCTGGGCTGTCAATCAGCGAGCCTGGGCCTCCTTGCAGGAGCAGAACTCATCCCTAGGAGTGGAAGTTTTATGAACCCATTCACAGCATCACGCTGAAAGCCCACCCTGGCCAGGGTGGACACCTCCACCACGCTCAGCTCCACAGGCCCAGGGTCCTCCCTGAAAAGGCCCCCATCCCAGATCCACAGACAGCCGGCCTGGGGAACTCCCACCTCCCCAGGAGACTCACCTGGCTCCCTCCAGGCTCCCTGTCTTATGGCCCCCTCCATGTTATTGTTAAAACTGAAAACAGCTGAATATCACCACACCACACCCCACAGTTTGTTCTTCTTCCCTCTCTGCCCTGACTTTCTCTCCCTCTCTCCCTCCCTCCTCTCTCTCTCTCTCCTCTCTCTCCCTCCTTCCTCTCTCTCTTTCTCTCCCTCTCTCCCTCTCTCTCTCCTCTCTCTCCCTCCTTCCTCTCTCTCTTTCTCTCCCTCCCTCCCTCCTTTCTCTCTCTCTTTCTCTCTCTCTCTCCCTCCCTCCTCTCTCTCTTTCTCTCCCTGTCTCCCTCCTTCCTCTCTCTCTTTCTCTCCCTCTCTCCCTCCCTCCTCTCTCTCTTTCTCTCCCTCTCTCCCTCCCTCCTCTCTCTCTTTCTCTCCCTCTCTCCCTCCCTCCTCTCTCTCTTTCTCGCCCTCTCTCCCTCCCTCCTCTCTCTCTTTCTCTCCCTCTCTCCCTCCCTCCTCTCTCTTTCTCTCCCTCTCTCTCTCTCTCTCCTCTCTCTCCCTCCTTCCTCTCTCTCTTTCTCTCCCCCCCTCCTCTCTCTCTTTCTCTCTCTCTCTCTCCCTCCTTCCTCTC
>NW_003852414.1:27030619-27036280 GCF_000181295.1 Otolemur garnettii
CCCTCCTTCCTCTCTCTCTTTCTCTCCCTCTCTCTCTCTCTCTCCTCTCTCTCCCTCCTTCCTCTCTCTCTTTCTCTCCCTCTCTCTCTGTCCTCTCTCTCTTTCTCTCCCTCTCTCTCTCTCTCCTCTCCCTCCCTCCTTCTTCTCTCTCTTTCTCTCCCTCTCTCCCTGCTTCCTCTCTTTCTTTCTCTCTCTCTCTCTCTCCTTCTCTTTCTTTTCCCTCTCCTTCATCTCTCCCCTCCAAACTGTGTTTTACTTTGGCAGAGGTTTCTTTTTAATCAGGTAGTGACAATTTCCCACCTTCAAAACTCATTTCTTTTGTTGGAAATGCAAAGACTTTCACTGTTTTCAAATCAATTGAGGATTTTCTCACAGTAATGTTTAACTGCCTCCAACACAAAGGATTGTCGCCCAGGTTTGGCCGGAAACAAAAATCTGAGTGCTCTAGAATGAATAGACACCATTCTCTTTTGCATAGGAAATTCTGGGATTATCCCCTGGTGATGTCCTGACTCACTCCCAGACACGTTGATGGCAACGGGCTCACACACTTTCCACTGGTCAGCCCTACCTCTTCAAACTCTAGTCCCAAATTGGTGCAAAATATCCACCAGGCATCAAGCATTTGTGGTATTCCCATAACAAGGGCTGGCACATGAGACTGAACTTTTAAAAACACACCAGAAAATACAAAGTGAAAAAGTCAGGCTCATTTCAATTTCCGTCTCTGTGGACTGGGCTGAGCCCCCCTCCCTCACCCATGCTCTGCTGTGCCTCAGACATCTCCAGGGTTATTGCAGCTCTTGGTTGGTAAATGGCTCCTCTCCCTGTGCCACCCCCTTCCCAGAAGGCAGGGATGTGCCTACACCCTGCATTTCCCTGGAATTTACACAAGGACACGCGGAGCTCAGGGTGAAGATGGAGATGTCCATGGAGAAGAGATCTATTAACTTTTGGAGAAGTCGCTCTGTGAGGCACACACAGAGGCAGCGTTAAACGCAGAGCCTGGGACCCTAACACAGACCCTGCAGGCGATGCCACCAGAATAGCGGGTGTTCCACAGAATTCAGCCCCAGGGTTCACTGAGGACAGGCTGCGTCTCATGCCTAAAAATCACCTGCCATCTGCTCACTGTTGCACCTGAAGGCTGTCCAGGGCATCCGTGCACAGAAGTGACTTGATGCTTTCCCCACTGCGAAGATTTGCTCCACTTTCTACATTCTTGTTCTGGGGAAAACCACCAGAACCCGCCCAGACTGCCCAACATCCTGGACCCCATCCACAGTCCTAGAATTTCCATTTCCTCCGCGTCTCCGCCCTGCAGCGCTGCCCCATCCAAATACCAGTCTCTTCGCACCTGGACAGCACCAACTCTGAGGACAAAGTGGTTCTTTAAATGTTAATCCAGTCACCTCCTTTAAAACTCCGCCAGCATTCCGGGTCTGGTCCGTGTGGGCACGGAGAGCAGGATCCCACCACCTGTGAGCTCTCGGCTCCTACCTGTGGCTACGCAGGGCTCACAGCCTTCAGCACCCACCACGATCCCCACTGTGCATTTTCACAGATGTCTCAAGACCCCTCTGCAAGGACCACACAGACTCCACTCCAAGTGTGACCACTCCCGGCAGGCACCTCAACCTCAGCCCAACTCATGCATCTCTGAAGAACTCCCACCAGCCCAGATGTTGTTCTGATAAATTTAACTCACATAATCCCCACAACAAATTCCTGAAATGGCAACTATTCTGCTGATGGGGAAACTGAGGCTGGTGGAGAACAAGCTCTGTGATGTTGTGGGACTGGCCAGTGGTGGGACCCAGGCCTGTCCCCAAGCATCAGCCCTGAGCATCAGCCCAGAGCCCTGAGCTACGTCCCACCCTTCCCTGCCCAGCTCCACAGAGCGTGCCAGGCACTCCCCTCTTACATCTGCTCCTCCTGCCCTGGCCTCCATGTACGTTCCCATCCTTCTTGATGGGGCCACTGCCCTGGGCTCCTCAGCTCTCCCTGTGCCTCCCTCCATCAACCTGCACCCCTAGATGGTGGCTCTGTCTCCACAATCTACTGCATTTTAATTTTCCCCGCTGTCAACCGTTTCTTTCTTCCCTTCAACCACATAGATCTTTTAGATGCTGAAAATAAGGCAAACCCTCTCTACCTCCCAGCTCCCTTCTGTGCCCCACTCTCCCTCTGCCAGAAGAGTGGGCAGGTTCACGCCACTCAGTGCCCCCAGTGAGCAGACACCTCCTGACTTCAAAGAAGCATTGTGTAGTATGAAATGTTATAAAAGCTGAAGCTGGTGGACATAACACCAATCCCAGGCAGAATTCTGGGAAAGGCTGTCCAGCAGATTGCTTAGGAATACTTACCAGGAGTCCTCAAACTTTTTAAACAGGGGGCCAGTTCACTGTCCCTCAGACCACTGGAGGGCCAGACTACGGGCCCCGGGACGAGTCGGCTGCTAAGCAGGACAGGCAGTGGCAGCAAAAACACCCGGCAGGCCCAGATAAATATCCTGGGCGGGCTGCACATGGACAGTAGTTTGAGGACGCCTGCTTAAGACAGACTAAATGTAATGACCAGGCTGACTGAGACATCTGGCTGGACGGAGGTTTTCAGGTGCTTCAGGATCACCAGACGATATCTTCTAGCTGATCCTGCTCCTGATATAGCCTGAACCCCAGTGGGACAGATAAGACCCTCCCAGCTCTGCTTCCCCATCATACACCCCTCGCCAGCCGGCAGCAGGGAGCTCTGTGAGCCTCACTGGCCCTCGCTGCACTTGGCCCCAGACCTTTGCTCAGGGGGCTGCCTCACTGGGTCATTCAGAAATGTCTCCGTGAAAGGTGTTTGGTCTCAGGCACCAGCTCTTGTCGCCCTGGGTGTCATCGTAACATGGCACCCACCACAATGACCCACCTGTTCTAATGACACAGCCCAAGTTGTATGTCCAACTCCGATTGTGTCCCCTTGGCAGCCTCACCATCCAGCATTCAGCAGGTGCTCAATGTGCTTGTACAACTCTGACTGAAGGGTCTGCTTTGAGGGCAAGATGGTGTGGAATGTGTTGGACTGTAGGGTAAGTAAGATGATTAAATGACCGCAATTGTGATCACTCTCTGCTCAAAGGCCCATGCCCAGAGATCCACAGGTTTGAAGTGCTATCTGTGGTCCTGTTTGTTCAAAGTTTTGGTTGTAGAAGTAGATCATAAGCTTTACAGGTGCACAGATGTGGGTAGTGGACTGAATGTGGGAATGTGGATGAAAGTTATTTCACCGGGCCGCCATGACACACATAACTAAGAATGTGGATGTGAACAAGAAACGTACAGAGTTCTTCTCTTAGTTCCACGCCCCCCCCAATAAAATAGAAAAGCAGAATAATAACAATTGGTTTTTCTCCTGATGGAGAGAGACAGAGCTGACCCCGCCCCATGGGCTTCAGAAGAATGGTTGGTCGGTTGTACCGAGATGCGTCGTCCTCACAGAGCTTTCTGGCACCTGCAGGAGTGCTGTCCTCTGTGCGATAGTGAGTCCCACTCTTTCCAGGCCAAAAATCCCACTCCTCTGGGGTCATTCCCCAGGAGGCTGCCGGGCCCTGAAGAAACTTGAGATGTTTTTGTAGGTCCTCTGTTGTTTGACTCTTACAAGCAATTGAGGCCACAGATTTTTATCTATGTTTACGTCTAATGGTCATTTGCACACAACCCACCACATGAGTCATAAGGTTTACTAAGAACTGGTGCTCTTGAGTTAACAGAGACTGAGGCTGTGTGTCTGCAATGAGCCCTGCCTGTTAAAAGGCCCCCCTAACATGTGCACACCCAGATAAGTGGGGTCCCCACAGTGCAGGAGGGAAACGCTTATTGGGAAAACATCTTTAATGGCATTTTGAGTTAGTGGTGGTTTAAAGTGCTTTTCATTTTGTTAAGTATAAATTTCTGTTGATTTAACTTTAACATTTTCAATCATCTTCTTATCTGCTATTCACTAACCCCACAGGGGATAGCAATGCACATTTGCGCCCACAATATTTCGGCTTATAATTTGCTGTCCCTAGATTTGGAAAAGTCCATGTAGCACAGTTAAAAAATGAGTACTGGATGCAGTTTTTGGTAAAGTGCATACTTAGGCATATAGGCCTCAAATCTGCTTCTATTGAAAACCTTTTTTTTTTTTGCCACCTGAGTTGTTTTGCTACAGAGAAGCAGAAATGGGTTTCAGTGGCTCAGGGTACCTTCCGCTCTGGATGGTGGGGGAAGGTATAAGATGGGATCAATGTGACCTAATGACCATGCATGGACGTGGGGAGCCCACAGTTCTCTGCTGCTCCCTTGGCAAAGTCCTGGCAATTGGGGTTCACACACACTTGTCCTCCCCTAAACCAAACCTCCCCCTTCCTCGTGGGGTCCTGCCCCTTCCTGGCTGAGACACAATTCCCTCCTCAGCTGGGTTTAGCCCCTGAGTGTAAGATCCACTCCATCCTGGCCAGGACCTCACCACTGAGCCCTTGTTCAAACGTCCCTGAAGCTGTCATCTTGCCTTGAA
The DNA here is from genome assembly GCF_000181295.1 of Otolemur garnettii. Taxonomy (NCBI): domain Eukaryota; kingdom Metazoa; phylum Chordata; class Mammalia; order Primates; family Galagidae; genus Otolemur; species Otolemur garnettii. The sequence goes on from NW_003852414.1 coordinate 27,035,165, forward strand.
CTTGTTCAGCCTCTGCCTGTGTTTCTCCGCCACACCCCTTCCGGTTCATTCCCAAAGCTCCAAGGGTTAATGCTGCCTCTTCCAGACAGGTGTGCCTTGAGTGCACAGCTGTATTTTATTTATCTGCCCTCCCAGAGGCATCTGATGGGGCCGTGTAGATACTGGACTATTTAGAAACAAACTGTCAATTAAGACAGCGACCATCGAACTAATCAATGTACTAATGTGATCTCAGGGTGCTTGAGCCAATCTGCTCAAGAGGCTTTCCTCGTCTGAGGCTTCTCCCTGAGCCTCCAGATTTAACTTGTATGAGAATATAAATGTGTGGCATAAAAAATAGCACAGGTGAAATCTGGAGCATCTAATGGTTTTTAAATTGCACTTTTTAAAGGCAACTTCTAAGAACAGAATACTATAATTTAAAAAATGAGAAAGAGACTAAAGTTGCATACATGAAGATGTGACTCTGGGTGTCATCTGGAGACTGAGTTTTGCCACCAGGGCCTGTCTACAGAGGCCTCGAGTGTTAATGGCGTTTTCTCACAGAGCCAGTGGAGTGGCATTTTCCGGGTCTGGTCTGCTGCTGAAGCTTCCCAAATCCCACTAACAGAAATGGGTCCTCCAGTGTCTGCTGTCAGCACTCTTAAGTTCCTCATGCCTAGAAGCTGCTCCCAGTCCCTGGAGGGCAGTCTGGGCAGACTGAGAGGAGAGTGCATCATTGTGGCAGAAAGAACACACCTCATTATGCAGGGAAACCTGCAGCCCAGTGGGCCCCTCGGGCAAGGCACCCCGACTTTCTTGTCTACAAAAGAACAAAAGTTGTTACTCCAGGTTTCACATTCCAGGAGGCAGCAAAAGGTCCCTCGTGGGCATGGAGGTTTGTCTCCTGCCGTCCCACTGGCAACTGAGCATCAGCTTCCCACATGTATGGTGGTGACGTCCACGGGTGAGGATGTGTAAGCTGCACTCTGGGCTTCCAGGGGTCAGGGAGAGCCTCCCCCATGGGGAAACCTGCAGGTGGCTCCACTCTGAGCTGCCAGGGGGTCAGGGAGAGCCTCCCCCACAGGGAAACCCACAGGTGTCTCCACTCTGAGCTGCCTCGGGTCAGAGAAAACC
>NW_003852414.1:27037006-27039100 GCF_000181295.1 Otolemur garnettii
CAGGGAGAGCCTTCCCCACGGGGAAACCCACAGGTGTCTCCACTCTGAGCTGCTTCGGGTCAGAGAGAGCCTCCCCCACAGGGAGACCCACAGGTAGACCCTCAGGGAGAACATCCCCCATGGGGACACCCGCAGGTGTCTCCACTCTGAGCTGCCTCGGGTCAGAGAAAACCTCCCCCCAGCCAGGAGCGGTGGCTCACGCCTGTAATCTCAGCACTGTGGGAGGCTGAGGAGGGAGAATCTTTGGAGCTCAGGAGTTCGAGACTCGCCTGAGAGAAAGTGAGACCCAACTCAAAAAAAAAAATGGAAAAACCCAGCCGGGTGCTGCAGTGAGTGCCTGTAATCCCAGCGGCTTCCAGAGAGTGAGGCAGTGGGATGCCCACAGCCCGTGTCTGAGGTTGCAGTGAGCAACCACACCACTGCCCTCTGCTCGGGGTATAGGGTGGGACTCTGTCTCAACAACAACAAAAAAAAAAAGCAAAGAAATTAAAATAAAAAATAAGCAAGGAAATAAAAAAAAAGAAAACCTCCCCCACGGGGAGACCCTCAGGTGTCTACACTCTGAGCTGCCTCGGGTCAGGGAGAGCCTCCCCCATGGGGACACCCGCAGGCGTCTCCACTCTGAGCTGCCGAGGGTGGGGAGAGTCTCCCCCACGGGGCACCCGCAGGTGGCTCCACTCTGAGCTGCCTTGGGTCAGGGAGAGCCTCCCCCACGGGGAGACCTGCAGGTATGTCCAGCACAAGCTGTTTGCTCCTCTGCCCTGCAGAGGGTCTGGATAGAATCTATGCAGACGGTGTCCATGGAGCGACACAGTCACTAGGAGACCAGCCTATGACAGTGACCGCACCAGAGCTCATGGGTGTGGCTGAGCTGGACAAAGTTACAGGTACAAACACTGGAAAGCAGGGGGTGTCCCAAAGAGAGAAGCTGCCCTTGCCTGTGATCCAGCTGCGACCCCAGGTGCGGGGTGGCTTCCCCAGAGGTCCCAGTCCCCGAAGTCAGGGACACTGCCTCCCAGCCTCTGTTCCAAGAGCCAGCCTCTGGCAGACTAAACCAGCAACTGAGTCTGACTGCATTTTACATTTGCTGGTATTTTTCTTTTTCTTTTTTAGTTCCACAAATATTTAAATTTCAAAGTAATAATATTAATTTAGGGGGGAAACAGAAAAAGGGCAGGCTTGATCCTGACAAGCTCGTACAGATGACATATTAAAAACATATGGGCCGGAGAGCGGCTATTATAGAGAGCTGGCGTAGAAGCTCACGCATTAGCCTGCTAGTCTTTTGATTCCACTGTAATTATAGGAAGAAAGCTTCCGTCCCTGCAGTGGGGAGCATTTAAAATTACAGCTGAGGTGGTAAATTACTGGTCCTCACCGTCCTCAGCAGACAGGAGGCTTTCATTTCAGGCAGAGGGACACAGCGCCGTGTCAGAGCCAGCTTCCCGGAGAGCTTAATGTGCTCTATTTAGAAGCACAAGATGGAATAAAGGAAGTGGTGGAGACTTTACAATCCACCAGCATAAACGTTTATTTTTATTTTCCCAAAGCATGGAGTGCCTGCATTATTCATGTTGGTCTGCTCTCCCTGCCCTGGGAACAGAGCTGACCAGCTCAAGGTCAGCTGGTGCTGGTTTGCTGGGCACGGCTCCTGCCGTGGGCCTGATTCTCTCAGAGGTGGCCTTTGTGTCTGTCACGTCACCCTGTCCCTGAGCCTCCACAAGCCTCTGGTGCCAGCAGCTAGAGCAGCACGGCTTTGGTGCCAACATGCCCCAAGCAGACACACCGTTGGGCCGACTCTTCAAAGTGCCTCGAAGCCTTGGCCCAGTTCTCCAGAAACTGAGAAGAAGGCAGGGAGGACAAGGGCTCCACATGAAGCTGTGCATGCCTCAGTTAGTTCTTGAAAACCCAAATGGCATTTCCCTTTGGCACTGCCAGTAGATGTTTGCTTTGAAGACCTTACAGGAGCCAGGTGAACAAGGCCCTCACACGGGGTGCACCTGAGTCTCCTCTGTCCATCCACAGTGAGGGCTGGACACCTTGTGCCCCTGAGTCTCCTCTGTCCATCCACAGTGAGGGCTGGACACCTCATGC
>NW_003852414.1:27039341-27048269 GCF_000181295.1 Otolemur garnettii
ACCTCATGCCCCTGAGTCTCCTCTGTCCATCCACAGTGAGGGCTGGACACCTCATGCCCCTGAGTCTCCTCTGTCCATCCACAGTGAGGGCTGGATCCCGAGCACCTGGAGTGGCAGACACGGGGACAAGGTGAATCTCTGCTCAGTCAGGAAGTGTTGCAGCCTTTATGCACAGGATGTGAACCATAGGGCCTCAGCTGGTTTAGGAGACAGGGGCAGAGTGAGGCAGCAAAGGGATGGGCCTGAGCAAAGCCCAGGCCTTGGGTGCAGTGGGCAGGACCTGTCTGTAGGGTGGCCGTCCCATCGTCTCTGGAATCTCCAGCCTCAACACTCAAGATTGTCTTCAACCTGCCCGTCCCTAGTCTGCACCCACCTAGAAATCAAAGCTGGGCCAGAGCCAGAGCCCCAGGCAGCCTCTGATGCCCAGTCTGAGAGCAGTTAAGGTGCTGGTCTTCCACTGACAGACTTGGATTTTATCTCCGTGGGCCCAGCATTGGAGAAGTCCACCAAGCCCTGAGCTGGGAATTTCAGTGTCCCTGGCAGGACACAGTGAAAGGCTCCCCATGAGCAAAGTTACCACCTCCGGTCTCTGCCTCTCCCGTGCTGCACATCCCTCTAACCACCAGGATCCCAAGAGAAACAAATCAACGTTTCTCAAAGGGTCACAACATACTCAGAGAGTGACTGACATCCTGGGAAGCACGTGGACAAGAACCTCATGAAACTTCTCAGGACGGCTGTCTGTCCAAGGGCTGCCCAGGCTCCCTGCCGGACACGAGACCTGGGGAGCCAGCCACTCACGTACTTCCTCACTCCTGGGAGGCTGCAAGTGGCACACTGTCGTCAGATATCCCTGAGGCCCACAACATGACCAGGGGACAGCGGCCAAGGTGCAGGAGGCACCACCTGGCAGGTGAGGGGTCTGTGCTGGGAGTGAGGATCTGAGGCACCTGAGCTCTGCTGGGCCCAGACGTGGCCGACACACCTGCTGTGCCCTCAGCACACAGAGCCAGGCAGATCCAGCTCCAACGTGAGCCACCTGATCTCTAGGTCACCTGATCCCAGCTGTGAGCAGAAAGCTTGTGCTCCTAGCCTGGATCTACCACCTTCCTTCAGCACAAAAGACAGCCAAAATTCAGGAGAAAAAGAGTTGTGCTTGGCCACACCTCAGCAGCTGTGGGTCGGATCCCACTGGGGCAGGGTGAGGACCAGCCTAGACCTTGGGGCCGACAGCAGGCTCCCATGTCCATCTGGATGGACCTGCAGTAACAACAAACTGAATGGCCCCTCCTGCACCAGGACCCCAGAGGAGACTGAGCCTACCTGTCCAGACCACTGGTGTTGGCGGCTACCTGGGCACAGCAGGTGCACAGCCACACTGGGGGAGCCAAGAGCAGCTCAGGTTTGCCCTGGACTGATTTGGGCCAGGCCTGTGCAGCACACTTCAGGTGGACAGCTCTTCATCCACACCATGCCCTCAAGGATGACCACTGACATGTCACAAGCCAGGATACCGAGTGTCTGCACAACAGAAGCCCAGATGACCACCAGCTGCCCAGCCCGGCCCCTGGCTGTGGCCCCAGTTTGTCCTCCCACATCTGTTCATTTCCCTCAGCACAACACCCTGGAGGGTCACCCCAGTCATTGCTTTAAAAGTTAACGGAAAAGATGAAGCGTGTCTTCTCACGCACTCTGTCTGTGCTGATAAACATTTTATTCCTGTGACTGTTTCCCGGGGCCTTCCTATTACACTAGTGGACATTGCTTTCTTGAGGGCACTTTGAAGTGAGTGCAGATGGGGTCACAGAATTGGCTCCCAGGCTACGAGAAGCTGCTTCCTGCCACAGGACTCAGGTGCCCAAGAGGGGACGGCGGTTTCGAGCACTTCTGACAATTACAGGCTGAAAGCAGCCTCACTGCCTTCCTTTCTTCTGCTGACCCTTCAGAGAAAACCCACCTGGATGTGCACAGCCTGCAGTTCTGACCCATGCCCTGGGTGGTGGAAACACCATCAAACTACAAGGTCGTGCCATCATCCCAGATGCACCCCTCGCCCTGCTGGGCAGTCCACCCCACCCCACGCCCAGCCTGCACTCTTTCAGAATGTCCTATATGGAGCCGTCATCCCTAGGGGGCTCACATGACCAGCAGCCCTTCTCCAGGCTGAGTTGTATTTTGTTACATGAAAGGACCACACTTGTCTGTCCTCACTGACAGGGAAGCATTTTGGCTGTTTCCAGTCTGGGTGACCATGGCTGAGCCACTGAGAACAGTCGTGATGGGGTCCTGTGTGGACACAGGTGTCCGTCCCTTCCTCTGGGAAGTCCTGAGGCACATGCGGCTGGCCCTTGTAATGAGTGCGTGTGGTTTATAAAGGGGGTCCTCCAAGCGAGCGCAGTGCTGTGGTCCGCACCCCTGCTGTGTGAAAAGCGTCTCTCCTGCACCCTCCCCACTTTAAACTAGAGCTGTGTCAAAACTCCTTTCAGTGGCCCAAGCACAGGCAGAATCATGTTTTGGTCTGACCTGAAGGCAAAAGAGACCTTTTCTCTATGCCCCCCACAACCACATGCAAATGAAGGCATTTCATTAATGAGACGTAAACTGATGCTAACATGAGCATGAGTACCCACCTAGCCAGGCGGGCCAATTTCAAGAAAGGGCTGACGGCACCTACCCTGCCGTGACTCTGCTCTGTGTCCTGTCTGCCTCACTACCAGGACAGGGACCTCGTGATACTCCTGTGTGCCGAGATCCCCAGACAGGACAAGCTGCGCACGGACACAGCAGCGCCCACCTGTCCACAGGTTAGGTCAGGGCCAACCTTTCTCTAGCATTACCCTGGGACCCCAAACCCACGTGTCATGGGCAGGTGGAGACCACAACCCCATAGCAGAGCACTTCCCTGTTGCTATGAACCCACTGAACTCACCTGCTGTCTGAGGGCCCACCCCACCCAGCCCCAGAAATCTCCTTTCCATTCTGCACCCAGAGAGACTTTCCTAAAATAGCTTCAAACCCAAGGAGGGCGAGCCCTGAGGTGGGGGGTGTGGCCACCAGGAAGCCTGAGCTGCATTTCTGCAAACCTCAAGTTGTGGCAGCTTGGGGTCCTCAGGACGTATTCAGGTATTAGATCCTGTTTTAAATAGTATTCATACTTGTGAGTTTTCTTATTCATAACTGTGTATAAAACACACACACACACACCGGGTAGTTCCCAGCCCCATCCTGCTCTGTGGGCCACACAATCACAGGTGCCCTGTTTGGTCAGGACTCAGCATGGCGGTAGGCATAGCTCCTGCTCCAGGCTGTCATCACAATGCTCCTCTCCCCTGCAGGCTCCACTCAACAGGCAACCCAGCAGTGTGTTGCAGAGCCCTGTGTGAGGCGTGGTAGGCTGGGCAGGTGCCCCGCTGGTGCCTGGGGCAGGGTGGGCCGTGCCATACAGGGAAGAAGGTGGGGCTTCCCTGAGAAGAGGAGCAGAGAAGCTGAATGGGGACCTCAGTTATTGTGCTTTGGAAAATAAAAACCTGACGGCAAAATTATGATCAAAATAACTTTAAAATCATCTGTGATGCTTCAAGGACAAAGAAAAAAGATTTAGAAACTCACCTTGTAGCTTAATTGGGACAATTATTTAAGGTCTACTGGAGGGGAAGGGATGCACGAGAGATCAGTGTCATTAAAGAATCCCTCTGGAAAATGGGCTTTTTCTGATCAAGGCAAATTTCTTTTTAAAAAAAAAATTATATGCAGGGAAAGAATTAGATAAATTGCCCTTGAAATTTCTCCATTCTCATTTAGTGAGAGATAAATCATCCAACTCAATGATAAAAGGATTATGAGTTGGAGTCTCATTTCCGCAGAGGGAGAACTATAATCACAGTGACCACACTGTCTGAAGCAGACGTGAGGACCACGGTCCTGACAGGTACACGTGGGTTCATGAAGACCTAGGACGAGGCATTTGAACTGGCAAATGACCTCTGAGAGCTGAGCCACGCTGAGCGTCCAGCCCAGAAACGGTTTGGTTCATCATGACGTGGTCGATGCTACGTTCTCTGCCAAGGCCCGCGGTATGAAGGGATCCTGAACTGGTTTCCTCACAGCCCCTCCAGGTCCTGAGCAGACACTGATTCCAAGGAAGTCAGTTCCGTGAAGTCAAAATCGCAGCTCTTCTCTTCTTAGTAAAGAACAGTCAAACCAACAGGATGTATAATGTCCAAATTAGCATCTAAATTCGGCCCTGAAGCCTGTCAGCCACGGCACACCATTTGTGTTTTTCATATTGGGCCCATTGAGTATCTGGCCTATCCCACTTTCAGCAAATCTAACATTAAGTTTAAAAAGATATAGTTTAGGAAGTAATTGTGTGTATTGCTAAATGGGTCCTCATTTTGCAAAATCTTTCACCAGGAGGGTCTTTTAGGGGGGCACTGCCCTAAATACATTATCAGCGGACAGAGGGAGGGGCCGGCAGAAAAATAAAGAGCGAAAGTGCCTTTCCCGACAGACACTCCGTGAGTGTGGCGTGTGGAGATCTGTGTGGCTGTGAGGCTGGCTGGCAGGGCCGAGGTGTGCCGTCTCAGGCCAGAGGTGGATATCCCAGCAAGTCAGGGACTCCGAGCATGAGAGCTTCTAGCTGGGGGGTAGGGTCGTTCCACAGACGTCCATGCAAGACCGACTGCTCCAAGGCCCGGAGTCTGCAGGTGCACGGGGTGAGAGGAAAGGCATCCCCGTCCCATGAGAGGTCCCAGTGCCCATGAGGCTGGTACACAACCTGGCCACTTTGAGAGAAGGTGACCCACAGAGGTGGGAAGAGACCCTGAGAGCCTAGGGACACGGACAGGACAACGTCACCACCCAGGACAGCACATCCCCAGAATCTCCATGGAGTGTGAGTGGCAGCTTGGGCTGCTGTGATAGAAAACCACAGACCAGGGCTTGAATTAGATTTAGTCCTCACAGCCCAGGAGCTGAAAACCTCAGGTCGAGATGTGGCTGGGCTGGTGTCTCCCAAGTCTGTGGCATGTGGTGGCCACCACCTTCTCCCTGTGTCCTCACCCAGCCACCCCTCTGTGCATCTGTGTCCTCCTCCCCTCTTCTTTTAAGGACCCCAGTCCTGCTGGGTTGGGGCTGGCCCCAAAGGCCCTATTTTAACCTAATTATGTCAGTCAAGACCCCATCTCCAGACATAGTCCCATTCCAGAGTCCTGTGGAGAGTGTGGGAGACATAGTCCCCCCCAGAACGTGGAGTGAGGTCGGGACTTCGAGCTGCCTGGGAAGGAAGAGGGGGTGGCAGGAGAACCTGCAGTGATGCGGGTGACACGGGCAGCTGGTCACATTGGGAAAAGGTTGGTGCCCAGGAATGGAGGATGCAGAGGGAGCAATGGTGACGGATGCCGGAGTAGGGATGTGATGAAGCAGGGTCAGTGCCAGGGACAGTGGACAAAGGGACCGACCACAGTCCTGGGCAGGACACCGGCTACTTGGTGTTCTTTTTCTTCCTTGTTCGTAGAGATCAATAACAACTTACAATTAATATCAAAAAAGCAAAGAAGCTTAATTTCATAGAAAGTGACAGCAGGTTGACAGGTGCCCGCTGTCCACGTCTCATGGGCCACTTCCACAGGTCTGATCAGGCCTCCTGGCTGTTACGTTTCTACTTTTCTACGTTTCTATGTGTACAACAAGCCAAGTCTCGAGTCTTCAAAAAAAATAATTTTTTTATTCCAGTTGCCCAGAAAATTATTCTCTTAAGATTTTTGTAGTTTTAACTGGTTTTATTCTATTCTGGAAAAACATATAGTTTAGGATGAAGAGCTGTCCCCAGAGATGTGAGGGTGTGATCTCTTTCCAAGGAGAATTCATCTCTCTTGATTGGTTGAAAGATCCTGCTTTGCTACAGATATCTTGTCCTTGCACTTTACCCAAAGTAAAAGATTAAACAGGTACATGTTTGTGGTGGGAGGCACGGGGTCCTTGAGTTTACCTAAGGATCGATAGTGTCAACACTCAACTCCCCCAAAAGACACCCAGTGACCCATCGAGTAGATGAGCTCAGTTCTTTGAGCGCCCAGCAGGGTGGGAGGAGGGCAGGGCCTCATGGTGGAGACCAGGCCAGGCATCTGCAGGGTTTGAGTCTGGGGTGGGACCAGCAGAGGAGGGCCTTGCTGGCAGAGTGCACCGTGTAACTTTAGATAGGCAGGGGTATTAGAGGGTCAAGCCACCTACTGGAGGGACTAGTAAGCTATTTGGCAGGTTCCCAGGCTTGTCCTGTTTTGCAGACACCACACTGCAAAAAGCAGGGGAATCCATTTTGGTCTGTTTGGTGGTGTTAACACAGGGATGAGGGATTCTGTTGGCTTCTCATTTGTAGAAAAGGTCTAAAAAACATTTTCTACGCTTTCTCTCTCTCTAGATCCCTAGATGAAATTAGACAAACAGTATAAATTTCATTGATTTGAAATATTTAATTGTGCATGAAATTATATATTTAGTTCAGCTCAGTTGTTAATTTACCTGGAAAAAGCACATGCATAAGTGTGACTGGATTATTTATTCTGAATGTCCTGTTAAAAATCAAGTTTTTTTTTTGACGTTTTCAGCTGGGGCTGGGTTTGAACCCGCCACTTCTGGCATATGGGGCCAGCGCCCTACTCCTTTGAGTCACAGGCACCACCCAAGAATCAAGTTTTTTGCCCACTTTTTTTATGAATTAGTTGACTGACATGTAAACTAGTATAATTCTTTAAGTTAAATGTTTGAGAAAAAGAATGCTTAAGATGATGCATTATTTTGTTTGCGTTTACAAAAGACAAATTGTATATCTGTGTGGGGGTGGGTGAGGAGCAGGAGGGAACTGGAAATAATTTACACAAATGTGCAAAAATGGTTTTCTTTTGGTGAATTCATTACTACCAAAAATTAAATCTGCAGTTGGATGAATTTGAAATGGATTTGTGTCCATGGAGAAATTTGGAAATCGACAATCATAAATGATTTGATTACCTTCAAAACAGTGGCAGTAAGAATTAAGAAAGTTTTTCTGGCTCGGTGCCGATAGCTCAACCAGCTAAGGTGCCAGCCACATACACCTAAGGTGGCGGGTTCAAATCCCCAGCCCGGACCTGCCAAACAACAATGACGGCTGCAACCAAAAAATAGCCGGGCGTTGTGGCGGGCGCCTGTGGTCCCAGCTACTTGGGAGGCAGAGGCAGGAGACTCGCTTGAGCCCAGGGGTTGGAGGTTGCTGTGAGCTGTAATGCCACGGCACTCTACCCAGAGGGACAGCTTGAGGCTCTGTCTCAAAAAAAAAAAAAAAAATTCTAAGGCTACAAAAGATTTAGACTCAACACATGAAATTATTTTAGAGAATGAATTGACAATGCCATACACTCAGCATTAGCCCTAATCAGAGCCTTACTTTCCATAAGAAAACATCAAATTGTTCCTATCTACGTATTATTCAATCATTACTTCTATTTTCTTTTTAATTTTTTTTTTTGACTCAGGTCTAACTGCCTAGTCCACGGATACATAAGTAATTTGACATTGTCATAGCCTGAAATACCTGGCACCCTATGTTAGCAAATCTATATTTCCTAATTATTTTGCTCATGATCATCATTATAAATTAACATTTTAAATTCAGAGAGTGACTATTTTTAAATACATAGCAAATGATTAAATTTCTTCCAGGTGGTGCTTGATTTGCATCTGGCAAAAGAACAGGGAAGCACCTGGTCGCAGCGCGAGCCGTGCTCCCACCTGCAGCCAGTCCTCACCTGCGCCGTCTGCGGCCTGCCTGCACCTGCAGCAGGACTCGGGGCTGCTTGTAAATAAGTGGTGCCTGGGAAACCACCTCGCTCAGTGACAATGTATCTGCTCTCTCCACTGAGGGAGGAAAGCCCTAAAGGGGTTTTACTCCAGTCCTGCGTTTTTGTAAGCAAAATTTTACAGCGTGATTAAACATATTTAGAATGTCCTTTGGAGCTTTTAGGTATTAAAATGTCACATGGCATAGTCTGAATTTGTGAAGAATCTTAGAAGCCAAGAAGAAACTAACTTCTCTTAAAGTTTGGCGAGGGCCTTGTTTTTTGTGCTTTTCACTAATTGTGGTAAAGTGTGCATAACATAAAATGTCCCTTCTTAGCCATTTCTAAACTTGCACTGGCATTGAGTCCACTCACAGTGTCTCCGGAACTTTCTACTCTTCCCAAACTGAAGCTCTGTCCTCACTGGACACTGACCCCCACCCTCCCAGCCCCAGCACGCCCAGGACCTCACTGGGGTGAATCACACAGCTGTCCTTTCGTAACCAGCCTATTTCACCACGTCCACCGTCGTAAGGCCCCTGTGTAGCACATGTGGAATTTTCTTCCTTTGTAAGCAAAATGACGTTTTGTTTATCTATTCAGCTGGAGTGCACAGGGGCTTCTGAATTCTATCGCAGGTAATGCTGCCAGGAGTCTGGGTGTACAAATATCTCTTTGAGGTACTGTTTTCATTTCTGTTGGGCATATAACTAGAAGTAGAATTGCTGGATTAGATAGTAATCTTACTTGGGGGGGTGTTGAAAACAGCCAGACCGTTTCTTATAGTAGCTGAGCCATTTTCCACTCCCACCAGAGTGGACAGGGTTCCCTTTCTCCACACGCTCACGGACCCTTGTCATTCTGCTCTGTGGTCAAAAAAGCAAAAGGCCAGACCCTGCCAGCCTCTCACACAGGGAGATGGCAGCGTGCCCCTCCCCACAGAGGTGTCCCCTCCCCACGGAGGTGTGTTCCCTCCCCTTACAGCTGTGTCCCCTCCCCATGGAGGTGTGTCCCTCCCCTTATATCTGTGTCCCCTCCCTACAAAGGTGTGTTCCCTCCCCTTACAGCTGTGTCCCCTCCCCATGGAGGTGTGTCCCTCCCCTTATATCTGTGT
>NW_003852414.1:27048512-27056457 GCF_000181295.1 Otolemur garnettii
TACAGCTGTGTCCTCTCCCCTTACAGCTGTGTCCCTCCCATACAGCTGTGTCCCCTCCCCTTAGAGCTGTGTCCGTCCCGTACAGCTGTGTCCTCTCCCCTTACAGCTGTGTCCCTCCCATACAGCTGTGTCCCCTCCCCTTAGAGCTGTGTCCCTCCCATACAGCTGTGTCCCTCCCTTACAGCTGTGTCCCTCCCATACAGCTGTGTCCCCTCCCCTTATAGCTGTGTCCCTCCCATACAGCTGTGTCCCTCCCTTACAGCTGTGTCCCCTCCCATCAGATGTACCCTTCTCTGCAGGTGTGACCCCTTCTTTGCAGCTGTGTGCCCCCTTCCTGGACACTGGGCCCTCATCCTGCATGTCCACCTAAGAGCCAGTCCAGGGTGACTCAGACTCTGAGCCCGGCCTGGCCTGCTCAGGTTTGGAGATACAGGACCTGAGCAGGGCTCCCCTGAGCCGGCCACCCTGGCCCATGCTCCTCCCTCCTGGTGGTGCGGCCTGTCCCTGCTCCCTGTGGGTCTTTTCTAGTCTTCTTTACCTGGTAAGGAGCAGTTACCTGCACCACTCCTGCATCATTTATAAAGTGTTAGGTAACCCTTCCAGCGCTGGAAGAGATGTCCTGTGGTGAATGATTCCCAGGAAACACTGCGGGGAAAGCTGAACAGGCCTGCGGCTGCCTTGCTATAGAAGTCTCCCATACGGAGAGGTCGAGACCCCCGAGGGGCCAGGATAGACTCCCAGACTTAGCTTGGACACACACACCTTTCATATCTGGATTTTTCTGAAACAGCCTCATGAGAACCAGGCACCTACTCTTCTGCAGGTGTAGGCCTGCAGGGACTCTGCCTGCCCCTCGGCCCCAGGGTGGGGCAGAGCCGCCCAGACTCTGGCCTCTGAGGTGCAGTGACACTGGGTCTTCCTCCCACCTCCCAGCAGCCTCTCTCCCCTCCAGAGTTAATCTGCTGCACACACCCCCACCCCCGCCTGGGCCTGCCCCGGGAACATAATTTCGCACCTTCTCATTTAGGCCCCTGTGTGATCGGGGTCATGTGGGAAACCCTGAAGAACCCAGTGAAAGATTCCAGAGAGGTGCCCACAGCAGAGACCAAGGCACGCTGCCCTGCCCCTCAGCACCCACATCCTGTGGGGCACATGAAGGCCCCATGACAGACAGCCCCATAATGATTTGTCAAAGCCTGAGAGTCTTACATAAAAGAGTGCAGTACCGGCTCGGCGCCTATAGCTCAACCGGCTAAGGCGCCAGCCACGTACACCTAAGGTGGCGGGTTCGAATCCCCAGCCCGGACCCGCCAAACAACAATGACGGCTGCAACCAAAAAATAGCCGGGCGTTGTGGCGGGCGCCTGTGGTCCCAGCTACTTGGGAGGCGGAGGCAGGAGACTCGCTTGAGCCCAGGAGTTGGAGGTTGCTGTGAGCTGTAATGCCACGGCACTCTGCCCAGGGGGACAGCTTGAGGCTCTGTCTCAAAAAAAAAAAAAAAAAAAAAGAGTGCAGTACCCTCCTCTATGCATAAAGAATCCCTCCCTCCAGGGGACAGTGCAGGACCCTCCCCTGTGCATCAGACTTGAAGACCCCCCAAAGCTCTTTGTACAATGGCAGAGCTGCCCACTCATGGGCAGCCTGAAGCCCTGAGCCCCCCTCCCCGCCGCCCCATCAAGGTCAGGGAGACGCAATTATAATGCGCGGGTGCTCCCCAGCCTCCACTTCCACGCCCTTGGCTAATTGAACTCACCCAGATGTTTTCTTTTCTACTCAGTGAAATGATGACATTATTGGAGGTTAATAGTTAAGAGTTTATCTAAATTAGGTAACCATAAAGTTCTTAATTTAGCCATTGAGTGCCTAATAGAGATTAAATTGGGCCTGGAGACACTATGTTTCCATCTTGGGGGAGCGACTTTGTGCGAACGACCAGGGGTGAGGCTCACTGAGACGTCCCGTCTTTCTACATAATACCTTTCATTTCTGCCCATGAGGATTTGGCTCTCCAGGATTTGCACAAAACCTCAGGCATGTTCCCTTTGGCTCCTGCTCTGGAAATTCTGGTTTCTTCTCAGGAATCCTGGGTGAAGTGGTTTGATCTGCTGGTACTGAGGGAGAGAAACAGTGGGCACAGGAGGCGTCTGGGGTCAGTGATGTGGGACCCGGGGGGATGCTCTGCTTTAAACATGAATTGGGCATGCTGAGTACCGGACAGAAGGCACGGGATGATACAGCCTGACAAAGGACAGGTGACCGTGTCTGAAGGGCATAAACCCAGGTATGGAAAATAAGAAGTTGAGGGATGCCAGCCACAGCGAGTGATGAGTGAGTCCTCCTCCCAGGAGTGTGCAGGAAAGGGCAGGCCTGTGCATTTGTGCTGTGTGGTGTGTGCAAGGGGATTCATGGTTACAGGTCAGTGGGGACCACTGAGATTTCAGGGCAGGGTGGCCAGGTGAGGGTCCAGCTGTGGGGGGAGCGGGCGGCTTCTGGGTGCTCAGAGGCTGGGGAGCTGATAGAGCCCCCGCACCTGTTCCCTGGGGTCACGGCTCATCTTCCTCTTAGCAAAACCCCACATGTGTTCTTAGTACAGAGGGCTCACCTCTCCCCCAGGCCCAGGGGTGAGAACTAGGGCAAGTTCATGACTTTCTGCTATTTAATTTATTTGTAAGATATGGAGCCCACCATTTCTTTCCTGTATGTTTTTTATCGTTTTCTTGCTGTTGTGCTTCCGCTTTTAAAATGAGGCATGTGGCTTCCACGTGGGCTAGTGACACCCAGGTCCAGTGCCGCATGAAAGCTCACCTGGAGAGGCAGCAAGATGAGAGGCAAGCAGAGTGGCCTGTGTCCCCTGAAACTTGAGTCACGTGGCAGGTTGTATTCTGTGGTTTTGCTCTTAGTTTTTGGAGCTCCAAGGAAGTTGAAGCCCCGTGTGAGCTGATGGTGTGGCCGGTCGCTGTCCCTGCCCTGTCACCTGCCGGAGGAAAACCCTGAGAGACCCTAACAGCATGAACATTCGAGCATCTGTCTGATTGAAGTGATAGAACCAGGAGCCTCGTCCTCAGGGTTGAGTCAGATCCATGTGGGAAAATAGTGTGGCCATCTGTGGTCACATCCCCAGCCTGGGTGCCAGAGTGACAGCTGCTCTGACCCTCAGAGCTAAGATGCACCCAGACACCCACCCACCCGTGCACATCTGGGCCTCCCTCCTGCACAGCAGGGAACCTGGGGTGTGGAACTCTCCCTGCTGGGCAGAGCCAAAGCCAGATGCTGCAGGCAGATGAGCCCTCAGGTCTCGCTGGCTCCCAGACATCCACGTCTGTCCTTCCTTCCACCCGAGGTTGGAGCTTCATCAGTTTCATTACGAGAGCAAGGTTTTAAATCCCATGATGGTTAAATTACTGAAAATATTATTTCTAAATATTTGGGTCAAATTCGTCCTCCAGCAAGATGAAAGAGCCTCTGCCCATGGTGTCACCTACATGTGGTGTCACTTACGTGTGGTGTCCTATCACCAGCCATGCGGTGTCATCTGCCACGTGGCAGTCCAGCCCAAGTCAAGAGTTCCAAACCAGGGGTGGCACCTGTGGCTCAAAGGAGTAGGGCACTGGCCCCATATGCTGGAGGTGATGGGTTCAAACCCAGCCCGAGCCAAAAAAGAGTTCTAAACCAACTGTCCCAGTCAACACAAACACTGATCAGGCGGGAGAGTTCAAAAGGTCTTCACCATCTAGGCAGCAGGGGTCCACTGGCATCTCAAGTATAGCTTACTCTGGTGCTCTGTGGAATAAGAAAGGCCTATCCAGCAAAATAGTCTAGGAGGGCTGGTGCCTCCTTCCCCACCTTGCACCTCCATTACACCCAGGCACTGGTAGCCCCATAGGCTGTGGTCCAGATCCCTCCAATGAGCAAATACGGCAGGGATTTGTGCCTACCAGAGTCAGAGGGAAGTCAATGCCTTGTCAGCCAAGTGACCACGCTCTGCCACCAGCCAGCTGGAGGAGTTGACGTCTGATTACCTCAGGTGCTCAATGGAAACTGGGGAGTGTTCCACCTGAGCTCGTTCAAAACCAGAGGTTAACAAAGTGGCCAATATTTTTCACCCTCAGAGACCGTGCCTCTGCCCCAGCTGCTCTGCTCCTCTGGTATCAATTCAGGGCAAGATCTAGCTCCCTCAGGTAGTCCACAGAATTGGGGCGGTGTCTCTCTGAAATTTGACCCCAGATGGATCACTCTATTAATGCTTCTGCTAGGTGGGAGGTGTCTCCACTCAGGTTCCCACACCTCAGTGGTTCCCGAGCCTCCACCCGTTGTACGGAGACCCAAGCCTCCACCTGCTGCTGAGTTGCTGTTTCTCAGAGCCAAGTCAGCTACCTTCCCCCCTGTGCCTTTCTGCACTGTTACAGATTCACAGTTACAGTGTAGCTGCACTACCTTAGACCATGCAATGCCCAGTCTTAACAAAGAATTGTGAATGTTCTAGTCTCTGTAAGGGTTGAACTTCTAGACTACCAGACTGGGGGAAGGGTGGACTGGGAGTTCAAAGTGACAGGGGAAATATCTGTTCAACCTTCATGCCAGGCAAGAGAATGCCCAGGCTTACAGCAGGGACTCTCTGGAGAAGGAGTCCCAGCTTCCAGCAACTTGCTCCCATGGGGTGATAGAAAAGGACTTCAGTTCACTGCTCACTAGTAGAGATCTCAGAGCAAGCAAGCAATCAACTCTCTTGGGGGAGGGGACAGATACATGTCTTCTTTTGGGTGGGTTCTGTACCTGAAATTTATTTCCTTGGAGTTGCAGCTTCCCTCAACAGAGAGACATGCAATTATCAATCTCTTCTCAGCTTGGTTCCCACCCTTCATATTTGTTGGGTTTTTTCTGGCCATTATCTCTCCCTCTGGACAGGAGCTTCTGTTGAAAGCTGGTTTCAGTTGGCTATCATCCCCCAGTCCCCTTTGCTCTTGTTGAATGTAAAAACTGGAGTTAGGGAAAATAGCCAACCAAGGTTTTAGCAGAACACAAGGCACATTGAAACAAAATGAACAAACAAACATAAAAACAATCAGACACACACACAAACAGATACACAAACAAACCATCAAAAACAAAAACAAATTGAAAAAACTTGAATAGCCTGATGTAAGCACTCTCAGCAACCAAAAGAGGAAGGGGTGAGCTTGGCACCCATAGCCCAGTGGCCAGGGGACCAGCCACACACACCGGAGCTGGTGGGCTCCAACCCAGCCCAGGACCTGCCAAATAACAATGACAACCACAACCAAAAAACAGCCAGGTGCTGTGGCGGTGCCTGTAACCCTAAGCCACCTGGGAGGCTGAGGCAAGAGAACCACTCAGCCCAAGATAGTTAGAAGTTTCTGTGAGCTGTGACACTGCAGCCCTTCACAGAGAGCAACATAGCAAAACTCTCAAAAAAAAAAAAAAAGGAAAATAGAGAAATAATAATAACTTTAAAAAATTAAAAATAACTCCTACAAGAAAGAAAAAAGTAAAAAAAAGAAAAAATAACAAACAAAGAGAGAAAAAAGGCAAAAAATTATTTATATATATATATATAAACAAGCAACTATATAGATGCCTTAGTAGGAATGTATTTATGTTGCAATATACTTTCTGGACACCAGGTGGCGCCACGAGTGATTCCCAGGCTTTAAATGGTTCTTGGTGTTGACTGAATACCCGGCTTGGCGCCTAGACCCTGCCAAGCTGCTTATTCCACCCATCTCAAAAAATCTTCACAAACAGGTTTCACAAATTCTCCCTGCAACAGTTCCTGTGAAGTGCATGAAGTCCTGGTCCAGTTCCAAGTGTAGGACGAGTGTCTGCAGGTGAGACTCAAGTCTCTATGTCTGACCTGCGTAGAAAGGTGCCTGCAGCAACCGCCATCTCCCAAATTCCAAAACAATGGCCTCTTCCTACCCGGTATCTTTCCTGTCTGAGTGTCTCTCCCACCGCCTCACCACAGTGGTCTCGCACCAGATGGCACCCCATTCTGGCCACCCAATTCTGCTCGGGACTCCACACGTCACCAATCTTTCCACACAATTCCTAGTTTCCCCACAAACTGGGAACTGCAATCCTCTGTGACGGGCCCGGTTACCACCACTGCCGCCCGCAGCCACTGTAGCCCTGGGGCAGAAATTTTCCTGGCAGTCTCCACAGCTCTGGATTACACTCCAAGTCCAGCAATCCGCCACCTCGCTGCACACCCCCGACTGCCTCTCCACGCCAATATTCCACACCAGGAATGATCTAGCCCACTCACTCTCACCTGTTGCTCCAGGAGAGCTGAGCTAAACACCTGCTCCGCCTCCAATAGTGTGTGTTTTAAAATATAACTTCCAGTGTGTGGCCGCCTTTGAAGTCACTTTATGTTATTGCTCTGTGAAGGCAGGTCCTTAGTTTTGAGGCGGTCACCTTTACCTAATTTTTTTTTTATGGTTTTGCTCTTTTGCTTTGCTCTTAAACATTGTAGACATCCTTTTAGAGTCTCTTAAATTTTGTATAGTTTTATTTCAAATTTAAGTCTTTTGTCCCTCTGGGATTGATTTTCCTATTTGGTGGGAAGTCGGCATCCAGTTTTATTTTTCCATATTGATAACCAGGTTTCGTCCCAGACTTTAATTCAAAGCCAGTATTTTCCTGCTGGTTTACAATGCACTGTCTTCTGTATAAAAGTACATTTATTCCTGTGCCTCTTCGTTGTTTCATTGGTCTATTTTTCTTTTTATTCTTTTTCCCCAACATTTTCTCAGATTTGATATAGGAAAGTAGATGAGAACGAGAAAGGTACAGAGAATAACATTAAAATTGATCAGCGCCTTCCTGAGTCTACTGCTCTTCCTGCCTGCTTCCCACAAATACGTTCTACGCTGGGCAGTGCCTGTGGCTCAGTTGGTAGGACGCCAGCCCCGAATACCAAGGGTGGCAGGTTTGAACCTGGCCCCAGCCAGCTAAAACAGCAGTGACAACTGCAACAGAAAAATAGCTGGACTTTGTGACGGGCACCTATAGTCCCAGCTACTTGGGAGGCTGAAGCAAGAGAATCACTTAAGCCCAAGAGTTGGAGGTTGCTGTGAGCTGTGACACCACAGTACTCTACCAAGGGTGACAAAAAGAAGACTCTGTCTCAATAAAAAATAAAGAAATAAAATATATGTTCTATGCCACTTTAACCAGCCCTCACTCTGAGCTGGACCTTACTTAGCTTGGCCTCTCTCAAGCTCCCTCAGGTGTTTTCCTGTGGTAGTTTTCCCGGACCACTTGCAGGGTGACAGGGCAGGGACAAACCCCTCCCATACGGGACCGATTCAACTCTCCTTACCCCGGCAGACTGGAACCAGCCCTGCCCACCTGCCAGACACACATGCCTCACCCATCCCAGTGTCCAACAAGAACCCACAGCTCATGTGGCTGCAGAGAGGAAGCCACGGTTGGCCTCCTCCAAAGCTCCTCTGGCTCCCATTACTTCTAGGCTGTGACACTGCCCATCACCTCTGGACTGTGACACTGCCTGCCACAAAAGAGGTCCTTCCCTTGATCATTCACATTTGTTTCACGGAGCTGCAGAGAGCGAGTCAGCCCCAAACCTGATCTTCTCTCCACAAGTTTGTCATACGTGTTTGCCAGCACGGCTCACATGTGTGTCTCAGACATACACATCATGCACATTGAACACAACGGCATGATCTTTCCCCCGATGCTAGATGATGTCAATTTTAGCTCCTCTCCTTGCAAAACTCTTCCTTTCTATAAATCAAAATTACCTGTGATCTCTCTTCACTCCAAACACAACAGCTGCATTGCTGAGCCCCTGTATGTGTGCCCCACTTTGTTCTCCCTGCTGGAAATATGGTGACCACCTCTCTGCCCAGCTCCCCGCCCCTCACACCTGAGGACATCTGGTTTCCTCTCTGCCCAGCTCCCC
>NW_003852414.1:27057262-27059604 GCF_000181295.1 Otolemur garnettii
ACCTCCCCATCCCTCACACCTGAGGACAGCTGGTTTCCTCTCTGCCCACCTCCCCATCCCTCACACCTGAGGACAGCTGGTTTCCTCTCTGCCCAGCTCCCCGCCCCTCATACCCAAAGACAGCTGGTTTCCTCTCTGCCCACCTCCCCATCCCTCACACCTGAGGACAGCTGGTTTCCTCTCTGCCCAGCTCCCTGTCCCTCACACCTGAGGGATGTTGCTGCCTCCCTGGACCACAGGGTTTGATCCTCACAGCATCTTCTGGAAAGAGGCATAAAACCCCATTTTATAGATGAGAGGACAGAAACCAAAGAGGTTAAGTGATTGCTCCACGATAATCTCAGGGTTTGTGCCCCAGAGCAGGTGCCTATCCTCTTATCTCTGTCTCCTTTTATATTGTTCTGAGTTCACGCAGTGCTCCAAGTAGTGTCCCACGGACCTGTGCGCCCAAAGGTTCCTAATTTAATCCCACTACTAAGCATCCCACCACTAAGATGCTTTGGGTAAATATGGTAAATAAAATCATGATTAAACTCTTGCCCACAGCTTTAATTAACTAAGAAGTTCCATTCATGTTTTACAATTAAACGATTTAACAGTTTCCAAATATTTCCTTAATGAAGTCACGAGCTCCTAGAAACCAAATGCTGTAATTAAATTAAGGAGAAGAATGAATTAGAACTGTAGAGGTTGGAACTTTCTGAGACAGCTGCCTCCCTCCAACAAGTCAGGCACTTTGAGAAAAGTATTAATGAACGAAAAAATGAGTACGTTCACAGAGAGTAACATTCATCAAAGTCTGCCACGAACCAAGCACTACTGCAGACAAACTCACATAGGTAAGAACATTTCAGTCCTCACACCAACACCAAAGAGAGATAGAAATTATGACTTTCAAAAAAAATGTGCAAGAGCGTTCCCAGCAGGTGAGCGAGGTCTCTGCGCCCATCCCGGCCCCCCAGCCCCACCTCAGCTCTTCTCTCTGCCACTGTTCCTGCTTTGGGGCCACCCAGCTGGTCCACAGAACCCCATCCTGTCCTTGGCACAGTCATCCCAGGCAGTATTAACGTAATAATAATAATAGTAATTGCTCCATTCCAGAAATGGAAAAGCAAAGGCTCAGAAAAGCAAGTGATTTGCCCAGAGCATCGCGTCCAGAGCGTGAAAGAGCAGAGACCCAGCCCAGTGCTGTGGACACGGTGTCCTGTCCTGTGACCACACAGAGAGACCCAGCCCAGCACTGTGGACACGGTGTCCTGTCCTGTGACCACACAGAGAGACCCAGCCCAGCACTGTGGACATGGTGTCCTGTCCTGTGACACACAGAGAGACCCAGCCCAGCACTGTGGACACAGTGTCCTGTCCTGTGACCACACAGAGAGACCCAGCCCAGCACTGTGGACACAGTGTCCTGTCCTGTGACACACAGAGAGACTCAGCCCAGCACTGTGGACATGGTGTCCTGTCCTGTGACCACACAGAGAGACCCAGCCCAGCACTGTGGACACAGCGTCCTGTCCTGTGACCACACAGAGAAACCCAGCCCAGCACTGTGGACACGGCGTCCTGTCCTGTGACACACAGAGAGGGGGGCTAACAGCTCACACTTCCCTCATCCTTGCCCCCACTCCCCTCCCCACAGGGTTGAGCTCCAGTGAGCAGCATGCCGCCACCACAGTCCATCAGTCCTCGACCTTAGGACACTCATGAACAGGCAGAACCTCGCTCCAGGGACTGTGGGTTATGTGACCAGAGATTTTGCACAGTCTCATTTTCGACTATAATTTTTTTTAAGGCTCATAAGTTATTTATTCACCTGTTTAACCTTTTCCCTAAAATACTGAACAGCCCCCTCCAGAGTTGTATCACTTGCATTTCTTAACTGTCCTATCCAAAACGTCACCTTATTCTCACCACATAGGGTGAGCTCCTTCACCCCTCAGCCTCCTGGCCTCCGTACTCAACCTTGTAACATCCCTTTCTCTCCCCACCACCGTCATTATTTATATGACTGACAGTATGTTCTCTTACATGATCGGTAATTGTTGATTTTCTCAATTAAACAGTAAGCTCCTCAAAGTCATAAATAATCTACTTTAAATTTCTGATTTTCCCCATAGCTTGTGATTTACTAGTGAGTACATACAACACCTAATAACAGAGGGACAGACAAATGGATGGGTGGATGGCTGGACAGAAGGGTGGACAGCTGGACAGATGGATGACTGGACAGAGGGTAGAGAGCTGGACAGAAGGATGGATGGGTGGACAGATGGGTGGATGGCTAGACAGAAGGGTGGATGGGTAGACAGAAGGATGGATGGCTAGACAGAAGGATGGAT
>NW_003852414.1:27059847-27066178 GCF_000181295.1 Otolemur garnettii
GAAGGATGGATGGGTGGACAGATGGGTGGATGGCTAGACAGAAGGGTGGATGGGTAGACAGATGGATGGATGGCTGGACAGAAGGGTGGATGGGTAGAGAGAAGGATGGATGGGTGGACAGATGGGTGGATGGCTAGACAGAAGGGTGGATGGGTGGACAGATGGATGGATGGCTGGACAGAAGGGTGGATGGCTAGACAGAAGGATGGATGGGTGGACAGATGGGTGGATGGCTAGACAGAAGGGTGGATGGGTAGACAGATGGATGGATGGATGGACAGAAGGGTGGATGGCTAGCCAGAAGGATGGATGGGTGGACAGATGGGTGGATGACTGGACAGAAGGGTGGATGGCTAGACAGAAGCATGGATTGGTCAGATGTGGACAGATGAGTGGATGGCTGTGGACAGAAGAGTGGATGGCTGGACAGAAGCGTGGATGGCTGGACAGAAGCATGGATGGGTGGACAGAAGGGTGGACGGCTGGACAGATGGGTGGACGACTGGACAGAAGGGTGGATGGCTGGACAGAAGGGTGGACAGCTGGACAGATGGGTGGATGGCTGGATAGAAGAGTGGATGGCTGGACAGAAGGGTGGACAGCTGGACAGATGAGTAGATGGCTGGACAGAAGGGTGGATGGCTGGACAGAAGGGTGGATGGCTGGATAGATGGGTGGATGGCTGGACAGAAGGTTGGATGCCTGGACAGAAGGGTGGATGGCTGGACAGAAGGGCAGATGGCAGGACAGAAGGGTGGTGAATAAAAAGATGAGTGGATGTGTGTGTAGAGGTGGCAGAAAGGGTATAAGAAGGGACAGGTGCATGGCGGGGGGTGAGTAGCACTGATATTAACCCACAGTCTGGCAGACTTCTATTCCCCCATGCTGAAAATTTTTTCACTTTCCTTTTATTGATAATTGTCTCCAGAAAAAGATAAACTGCTGGTTTTGAGCTCTGCTGCTACGTGAGTTTTCAGACTGCCAGGGACTGGCTTCCTAACTCCCCTAGATGAAGCCCCCTTTGTAGGGTTTGACTCTTTCGCCTTCCATTCTGACTTAAGTCCAAGCTGTTGGGAATGAGCCTTGTAATCAAGTACATTCATGCTGATAACTGACAGAAAGGGAGGATTCTCACTGCAATAGTTCTAAGTCATTAAAATCGTCACTCGAACCGTGTTGAGATCCTGCACTCTCCGCTGGTCTCACACCCAGAGTCAGCTCCTTCAATAGCGAGTGGAAGGTCTTGGGAACCAAAGGACATTGGCCTCCTCTTAGGGAATCAAAGACGTCACAGTGTATGACAGGCAACACTTTACAATATTTCACAAACAGAATGTATTGTCAACATCAAAGAATTAATTCATCTGTGTAATAGGGAAGGGAACCAAGGACAGGGACGTCCCAGGGATAGTCAATGGCAAGGCAAGCACAGAGCCGAGTCCTGAGTCTCTGCATGCCCAGCCGAGGGAGGAAGCTGTACCGAAAATTAGGTCCCTAGGTGATAGACAGGGAAGTGGGGGGTTGGGCTTCCCCTTGATCTGAGCCTATTTGGAAGAAAATTCAGAGCAACTGTGCCCTCTCACCTGGGAACGCCCAGGCCCCGCGGCCGCCCTCAGCCTTCCCGCCGGCCGTGGCTGCTCCTGTCACTCTTTGCAGTCAGTTGGTTTTACCATTTACGTCGTACTTTCTGTCTTGATCTGAGTGTGGCCAGCTCACTTTTCAGGCAGTCTGACTGGGTTTTCCTATTCTCCTCATTTCCCTTTTCTGTTGGCCATTCGGTTCTTTGGGTCACAGCCTGGACTCTGTGGGCTGTTGGCTTTATACCGGCTCAGAATGCTCTGCCGTCCTTCCAAGGACAAGAAAAATAAAGTTAAAACAGCAAAATGCTAAACTGAACTTTTCTATCTGCCATGTTTTCATCACACGTGATATAATGTTTGACGGGATTCTTATCGATCTTTTCATTTAATTTCATAACCAGTGAGTGCCTTCCTCTCAGGCTGACAACTACTGATCCTCTCATTTTATAAATGTTCACTATCGGGGCTGCGGGGTGAGCCTGAAATAGCACCGTCATTATCTGAACCGACAGAGGAGCTACTGAGGGAAAATGTTTGGTTCTCAGGTATTTGTTTATGTTTTTGTTTTTCAGCCCTGTGGTGTGAGCTGAGAGTCTCAAACAGGAAACACAGCACACATCAATGCAAAGAAAGCATAAAATTTAGTTAAAATGTAAGATCAGCACACAATCACACAGGGCGATGTTTATGGGGGTGAGGGTACACAAGACATAGCCACTTTATAGTATGAGCCAGTTCTAGAAACATCCTATTTTAAGAATATTTTAGGAAACGTTGCTTTAAAATAAAACTGAAAATTATTTTAACTTGGGATTTTTTTTTAATGTGTATTGGGAGCAGGATGTTGAATAGCCACACCATTTACCTGTGACTTGACTTGCAAAATAAAATGGGTATTTATTGCCACAGTATGAGATGATAATTCAGGATAATGGAATTAGCAAAAGTTACTTAATTTCTTTGAGCTCAACTCCCTCATCTGTGTAAAATACAGAGACTAGTATCGTCTTATCAATGCCGATTTTGAAACTTAAAGGGCACTATTGTACATATTGCTTAGGATTAAAAGCATCAACAGTCCAACAATGGTTAAAATTCCTATTTGATTTTACGACATTGACAGTTTGTCACAGAATAGAGAGACACAATAAACCATGGGAATAAATAGAAGTGATTGGTGCCTTGGCTCACCTCCCTCTGGGTTCCCATATGAGTGAAGAGGAAAGTCTGCTTCATAGGAGGGAGTTTAGTGAGCTGATGCTTGTGAAGGGCTTAGGAAAATAGAGTTAGCTCTTATTACTTATTACTAAATGTGTCCTCCAAAAACAACGAATTTTCTGCATCAACTTTTCTTTGAGAAGTTGCCTCTTTGTTGAGAGATTAACCACCCAAATATTTCTTTTCTTTGGATGTTAGAAGGCACATGTTAAAAACAATGTGCGTAAAGAAAAAAACTGGAAACAGCAGGTAGGAACGCTGCTTCCCCTTAAAAAAATTTTTTTCCCTTAAAAAAAAATTTTTTAAGACAGTTTGTTGGAGGAAAAAGATTTTGGTAGAAATATTCTTTTTGCCTTGTTTCCCCTCCAAAAAAAGAATCTAGGATTTTCTTCTCTAACTGAATAATAAAAGGCAATTCAGGGGGACAGAATTATTCCATCCTAATAAAACTGGTCATCTACCGCACAGATGCAGCAGCTGACATCTGGTCTACCTGGCAATCGTACTTAGGAAAGTGATTCAGCTGATGCCACCAGGCGGGACGAAAAACTGGCCTACCACTGAACCGAAAAAGAAAGCATAACCACAGATATCTCTGCAGTTTGCACACTCTTCATCCCTCTGGGTCTGGGGAGGGTGGGGGTAGGGGGTGTGCACCTGAGTTCCCGTTGCAAAAGTACAGAAAATGCTGGGGAACACACAGGATCTGAGTAGCCCATATTCCCCCAGGGTCCCCATTTATGATTTAAACAGCCTTACGCGCTGGCATTTCACTTATTTTTCCTGTTGGACTTTGGAAAATACACTAGGGAGTACCTTACCATTAATATTTAGCCCGGGGCTAGCCTGGCCCGGGGGTTGCCTGATTGTGATTGATTAATGTCAGACATCGGACTTTTCCCTGGGAAACCAGCACAGGCAGCCCCCTAGAAGAGGCGGCCAATAAATCAGGCTGCTGGAATCGAGGAGTTCAAAATGGAAATAAAATTCATAGCTGATGTAAGTCGTTACCTTGACACAGAAGTTGTGCCACGATTTGGGAACTGTTCACATGCTCTGGCGCAAAAAACAATCTCTGAAGACAGGTGCTAATATTTTAAAGATGGCAACAAAAAAAAAAATAAACAAGAGGTGTTGTAGAGAAGGTCCTAGAATCCTAGAGATACAAGGACTCACTTGAACCCTAATGTTAGCCATGGTTGGCACCAGGAGGATGGAGTGACTGACCACAGGGCCTCCAGCAGGGCAGTGACCTCATTCCGCTTAGAATAGGGTGATCAGATTTTAACATCTGTGAGGTGGGACAACATGGGGGTGGGGGGAGTGGGGGCAGAGCAGAGGCGGAACAGGGGTGGGGCAGGGCCTGATAACAATGCAAACTTTGATAAGCAGTTCTCGATAATCACTTCTCAGCAATTATTTGTTATTACAGTTTAACATTATAAAATTAACAAAAATAATATAAAACTCATATTCTGGTGAAATAGTCACATGGCAGCCGAAAATCATATATTCCCTCTTGTTCTCCAGCCCGTTCGTGCATTCTTTCCAAAAATCGGGACTTTTTTAAAATGCCGCAGGACGCGGGACAAATTGTTGAAAAGCCGGACTGTCCCGCCAAAATCGGGACCTCTGGTCACCCTAGCTTAGAATCCAGCCTGTCCCTCTGAAGCCCAGGCCCTCACAGTCCACCAGCCCCTGTGATCTCACACAGCCTCAGGTCAAGGACCTCACATGAAAGAGAAATAAAGATAGAAAATTTGTTTAGAATAACTAAACAGCAGTATTTCTATTCTTATACGTATTAAACTTTTACTGTTTCCCATGTCAGTGCAAATATTGTTGTAAAGTGATTTTTGGTCTTTTGGATATATACCTAGTAGAGGAATTGCAGGATCAAACAGCAGGTCTACTTTTAGTTCCTTAAGTGTTCTTCAAACGTCTTTCCAAGCAAGCAGAAAGCCCCCAGAATGTGAGATGTTTGCAAGTTATGTTTCTGACAACGGTTTGATAACTAGAATCCACAGAGAATATTAATAAGAAAAGAACAAGTGATCCCATTTTATTCTGAGCAAGGGACTTGAATAGAAGCTTCTCCGAAGAAGACAGGTGCACAGCCTATAACACATGAAAAAAATGCTCATCATCTATAATCATCAGAGAAATGCAAATCAAAACCACTTTGAGATATCATCTAACCCCAATAAGATTAGCCCACATCGCAAAATCCCTGGCCTGGATGTGGAGAAAAGGGAACACTCTGCACTGCTGCTGGGAATGCAGGCTAATATGTTCCTTTTGGAAAGAAGTTTGGAGAACACTTAGGAGACTAAAAGTAGATCTAAAATCTATTTTAATAAATTTTGTACTTTTCCAGAGAATTGGAAAAAAAAAAACCTTGCCCAATATTCCTCCTTTCCTTGTTAAAAATACTTTCTTACTTCCTGAGCCCCAAACTGTACACAGTGCTCAGGCTCATTCTGGAGAACGGAATTCTTGATTCTTGCAACTGTATTTGTTCAAATATGTAACTATTACGCTTTCCTAATTTTTTATCCAAATAGCATGAACAGAAATGTGAGATTAATAGGAAATGGCAGAGTGAGAAATACAAGGATCCCAGCGTAACGTCTTTGAGAAGAATACTCTCCTTGAACGAGGCACAGTCCATAATAAATCAGGATGCTGCAGCGTTACGTGAAGCAGCTGAATTTTCATCACAGAAAATAAGACCTTTTTATTTAAATGAAATCACTCGTTTAAAGGAAAAATGTAAAACTTGATATGGCAGTTAAGGTAGCGTCTCCTCCAGGGAAATGCAGACGCCTCTGTGTGCATTAATGTCTTTTAATGTTCTTTCCTAAAAGCTTTGGGAGGTGGAAAATTTTAGACAACAAAAATTAAGTGATCATGATGTACATGATTTTTTTATTATCATAAAAGTGTTTACAATACTACAAAGTATTAAATGTGGAGTAATACAGTTCCAGTGGTGACACTGTCACGTGTTATTATTTTGCAATATCAGAGCGGCTTTTGAAGGAGAAGCTAGGCGTAATTGCATTTTTAACCACAGACATTACCCGCTTTTGTGCTTGAGAGATAAATGTGACTGGTGAAAGTCAGGGAAGAGTTTCTTTAAAATAAAAAGGTATCTGGACTAATTACAAAAGGAATGGGGGGGAAGCTGTTAGCAAATTACAGCTCTCCCTAGTGATTCCCCTTATTATAAAATTCTACAAAATTGATGGGTGTCAGTGGCTTCCAAAGGGTTGCTGTATTTGAGCTATCCAATCTACAGTCAGCACACAAGCATGCACTCACAGCACACACACACTAGCACTCACAGAGCACATGCATGAGCACACAAGCATGCACTCACAGCACACACACACTAGCACTCACAGAGCACACGCATGAGCACACAAGCATGCACTCAGAGACACAGCACACACATGAGCATGCACTCACAGCACACACACAAGCACACACATGAGCACACACACAAGCATGCACTCACAGCACACACACAC
>NW_003852414.1:27067238-27095446 GCF_000181295.1 Otolemur garnettii
AGCACACACACGAGCACACACACGAGCACTCACAGCACACACACGAGCACACACGAGCACACACACAAGCACACACATGAGCATGCACATGAGCATGCACTCACAGCACACACACGAGCACACACACAAGCACACACATGAGCACACACGAGTACACACACGAGCACACACATGAGCACACACACGAGCACACACGAGCACATACGAGCGCACACACGAGCACACACATGAGCGCACACACGAGCATGCACTCACAGCACACACTAACATGTACATGCACAGAACACATATAAACTCACATGAGTGGCACACATACAAGCACATGCACACAGCACACACAAGCATGTACACATAGCACACATGTGAGCATACACGAGCATGCATTTACAGCACACACACACTAGCACTCACAGAGCACACACAGGAGCACACAAGCATGCACACACAGCCCTATAAGAGCTGCTCCTGTCATAAAATGAAGTCACATGTCATCGAGTGATGATGGGTAGTGACTGGTTTTGACCCTAAAGTATCCTCCTGACTTCTGTAGTTCATAGATAATTTCCTCAACTCAGCTAATGCTTGTTCAATTAATCAGACAAACACTATGGAGAAAAGAAAGGCGGTATTGTCGTGAGCTACGTGCTGCCGCTGAAGTGGTCTTATTCTACAGGGTACCCTCACATTTCACAAAGCGGTTCTCTTTTTAAAACACTGTTACATGTCCCAGGATGTCATCTGTGGGTGCGCTGACCAGCAGACGGCAGCAGGGACCCCAGGCAGGACCTGTGCTGGGCACGGCAGGCCCCAGTTTTGACAGATTCTGGGAACTCTGGGGTCTCACCCATAAGGAGCAAGGGGAAGACCTTGGGGGGCTGCAGCTGGGGTGATGGTGGTACAGGGAAGACACTGACACTTGACCCAGGGTGGCTGAGAAGGCCTGGCCCCCACAAGCTGAAGGGACAAAATGCCCCAAACTAATGGTCCTGCTCTCACAGAGGCAGAGCAGATCATTTTTAACCAGCTTTTTATACCAGAAACTACCCTGAGGTGACTAAAGCTTTGTGAAGCTCTATAAAGCTCCCTCAATTCATGTCAGACAAAGACGCAACTTAGGCAGCCGCCTGGGCTGGCACTGCCCTCTCCCCAGTACCTGCCCAGGCTCCCACCACCCCTCTGCCTCCCGCCCCTAGTCAGGGCTGTCCACCCCTGCCGCATTAATCCGAGGTCCCACACCCCAGGGACACCTCTTGGAGGCTCTGTGGGCCTCAGGTGGGTGAGGACCCTCCTTTCTGTTCTCAGGGCCTCCTGGGTGTGGCCAGGTCTAAGCCATGTTGGGTTACCATTTTCCAAGCATCTGATTCTCACCCCCATGGGGTGATGACCCAGACTCTGTGTCACCTGTGAGTCCCCAGAGCTGCTGAAACCTGGTGTGGAGCAGGCAGGCCCTGGGCAAGCACTAGCCAGAGAACCCCAACCCTAACCCTATGCGGGACCCTTTCATTTGACAAGGAGAAAGCAGACACAGGGCCCTCTTCAGCTACACCTACCGTGATGCTTCTGATGCCAGTCTCAGGTGACACCTTCAGTGTGACATCAGTCTCAGGTAACACCCTCAGTATGACATCTGTCTTAGTGTGATGCCCTCAGTATGACATCAGTCTTAGTGTGACGCCCTCAGTGTGACATCAGTCTCAGGTGACACCTTCAGTGTGACATCAGTCTCAGGTAACACCCTCAGTATGACATCTGTCTTAGTGTGATGTCCTCAGTATGACATCAGTCTTAGTGTGACGCCCTCAGTGTGACATCAGTCTCAGGTGATGCCCTCAGTGTGACATCAGTCTCAGGTGACGCCCTCAGTGTGACATCAGTCTCAGGTGCTGGCCTCATGTGCCCCTTACATCTTCTCTCAGTGTCAGCTCTTTCTTGATCTAACAGTTTAATCCAAAACTCAAACTCTTCCTTTAACTTCTACTTATAAATACTGTTGTTTTCTTTCTGATTACAAAAAAAAAAAGAATCAGTGTTTAGGTATCAGCATAGCCATGCTATTTCGTGTCTCTGTCAAGGGCAGCAACTGGGCGGCGCCTGTGGCTCAAAAGGGTAGGGTGCCGGCCCCATATGCCAGAGGTGGCAGGTTCAGCCCCAGCCCTAGCCAAAAAAAAAAAGGGCAGCAACCGGTGCACTGGTGCAGTGATGGCATACCCCAGGGCATGACGGTGATGTCGTCATGGCAGGGACACGGCGGCCTGTCTTAGAAATCTGATTCTTCTCCTAAACTTACTTTGGACCTATATCATCCATGGGTATCCAAACTTTCACCTTCTCTGGGCTTCACTGGATGAAGAGCTCTCTCGGGTCACACATTAAATGCACCAACACTAACAAAGCTGATAAGTCAAAGTTCTAGGGTAATTTTCATGGCATCCGCTACCTGAGATAAACAAAAAAGTCCTCCAAAGATCCGCATGTGGCCTGCAGGTTGCGGGTTGGACACCCTGAAACTATGCGGACATTCTCCGCACGGGACAGGACTTCTTACTCTGGATCCACACTAGCTGAGCTTTCCTGCCCAGGGTCGTCCAGTGCAGTGGGGAGTCGGGTTAGAACCCCGCAGCCTCCCAGTCACCCATGGACATGACCTCTGCCAGACAATGACCTCACCACCTCTGTCCCACATCTGGACCACTGGTCACGGTGGAGATGGGATTGCAGGAGCTGGACGCAGTGGCTCAGCCACACATTTCAATCCTCTTCTTTGTGACAATTGCTTGTTGCTATTTCCTCTTCTTCCCCTCAAATCACCTTAAAGTCAGTCCCGAGCAGCCGTGTGGATCCACCCACTGGCGGGGCCACAAGAACACGGCCTCTATCAGGCCAGCGTTGTCCTGGGCACGTGAGTTACATCCACCCGTCTGAACTCAAGCCACAGGAACTCAGAGTGCTGCCATCCTCACTACCCCAATTTACGGTCTTCCTTGAACTTCACCTTCCCTGCATATGACCCCTTTTATTACTGTCTCCCTCGATTTCATTCTCTCTATGATTATGATAATTTCCATTCTCAAAGCTTACATTAGAGTTAAAATGTCAGCTTGAATTGATTCCACGCCAAAATGCAGTTTTTTCAAAACAGAGGATGTTTTGTGTGTGTGTTTTTTTCTCTTGAAGGATGTACATCAACCAGGTTCATCTTCACCCAGGGTCTCCTTTAAAATAAATTATTCACCCAACCATTTATTCATTGGGCGGGGAGATTTTGATGGGGAGCCCGGGGCTGTGCCTGGTTCTGGCCAACCCTGCCTTCAGGGGCACATGGTCGGCCAGCCTTCCCCCTCCCCCAGCTCTGCCTCCCTGCAGAGAATGATCAATGGCAGTGTAAAGGGGAGGAGAAAGTGGAGGCTATGGGACCGTCTATACATTCTTTGAATAAGTATCAGTATTTCTTAAATCTGGACCACGAGCCAGAGAGCAAGGCTGTGTTGCCAGACAAATCGCAGCCTGCTTTGGAGAGATTTGGAATTCCACCCTCAGACTTCTCGTCCATTTCAGAAAGTGAGTGAGCTTCTGAGATCCCTAATGAAAAAAACTATTCTCAGCAAAAGTAAAAATCTAATGATCACAGCGATCCGCTCAATCTTTAAGAAAAGGGAGAGAGACCAATACTTTGTGAAATCATAGAGAATGGGGCATCTGCTTCGCCGGCCCTCCATTCACTTTGGCTGTGACAGCTGGAGTAGCCGGCGGTGCCCGGGGCTGACCCGCACGATGACAACACGGCCCCACTGAACAAGCGCAGTCTGGACACTGGTGGCAGCCTGGGCAGCTCTGCGTTAGAACAAGCTGGCCCGACCGCTCTGCTCCTGTCATCCAGAGGCATGGCTCGTCACCTAGCTTTGCCTACGCCTTCTCCGGGGGTGTCAGGCCTCAGGCTGGAGACACAGTGAAAAGGTAACACAGTCATGGGATTCACTGGACTGTGGGAAAGAAACTTTAATAAAGCGATCGTATCGATTTATTATTATGAATAGCGATGTGTGGGAGGAAGGAAACAAACAAGACCCAACGTGAGGTGAGTTTCCTGCCTGGTCTGGGGTGTCGTGGGGGCCAAGCCTCACTATTTCCTGTTTGGGAGAATTTTAATTAAGAGTTCATTTTCTTCGATGGTGTAGGACTCGTCTGGTTATCTGTTCCACCCTGGCTGAGTTT
This sequence comes from Otolemur garnettii, assembly GCF_000181295.1. Taxonomy (NCBI): domain Eukaryota; kingdom Metazoa; phylum Chordata; class Mammalia; order Primates; family Galagidae; genus Otolemur; species Otolemur garnettii. The sequence goes on from NW_003852414.1 coordinate 27,071,451, forward strand.
TGGTAGTTTGTAGTTTCCTAGAAACCGTTTCTTCCGAGTGTTGGTTCACAAACATTAAGTTGTTCACGGTATTCCCTTCTCCTGCTAACTGCCGTGGGCTCTGCGCAATGTCCCCTGGGTCACTCCTCATAGTGACAATTTCTGTTTTTTCTTTGCGTCTTGCAGGACGTTTTTCAGTTTTATAGATTTTTTTAAACCAGCTTCCTGTCATTGATTTCCCTGAATTCTTGTTTTCAATTTCATCAATTTCTTCTCTTTGTTCTTGCATTCCTTCTCCTTGTTTTGGGTTGACTCTTCTGTGCTTTTTCTAGTTTTTCTAAAAACAGACAATTGGATTATTGATTCTAGACCTTTCAACACTTCTAGTAGGCATTTTAGAGAACTTCTGAATATGCACAAGTGCTATAAATTTCCTTTCAGTGCGGCTTTAGCTGCATCTCACATACTTCCCCTTTTATTTAGTCCAAGACATTTGGGTTTCCTTGGAGACTCATTCTTTGATGCATGGATTATATAGTCTGTTGTTTCATTTTCAAGTTCTGGAAGGGTTTTCTGTTGTCTTTCTGTTATTAGTATTGATTTCTAGTTTAATTCCATTGTGGTGAGAGAATATACTCAGTAGGAGTCAATGTTTTTTAATTTGTAGAGATGTGTTTAATAGCCCAATATCTGGTCTTTATTGATAAATATTCCATGAGCACTTGAAAATTACGTGCATTCTGTGTTGTTGGGTGTAATATTCTATAAACTCTATTCTATCACTAATTGAAGGTTTGTGCCTTGCTGTTTGGGGTGTTCACATTTAGGACAGTTCCATCTTCCAGTGGATTATGCATTTTATTATTCTGTAATTTTCTTTGCTATGGAATCTACTTTATCTGATTTAATATAGATAATCCTGATTTTTTTATTAATAGTCCCATAGCATATCTTTGTGTTATTTTTACTTTCAACCTACTTGTCTCTTTGTAATTGAAGTGTGTCTCTTGTGGACAGCACATAGTTGGGTCATTTATTTGTTAACACGCTCTGCCAGTCTCTGCCTTTTAATTGATATTGTAGATCAATTTATATTTCCGGCAATTATCAGTACGTTAGGTCTTGCGTCTGCCATTTTATTTGTTTTTTGTTTGTTTTCTCTCTTCCTTTCTTTTTTTTTTCTTTTTCTTTTTTACATTCCTATGAGTTATTTGAATATTTTAAAAGTTCTACTTTAAAATGCTTACAATTTTCTAGTATATCACTTTGTAGCCTTCTTAGTGGCGGCTCTGAGCATCACACTGAATATCTACATCACACCACAGGGCACGGCTCTAGTGTCTTACCACTTTGAGTAAAGTGTCAAAACCTTCCTTCTGCTGAAGTCTCTACCCCCAGAACTTTTCAAATACAATACATTTCAAGTACAAATACCTGATGATTAAGTTCAAAAATTCATCCTAGAAAAAGTGCTACCTGAACGTCACTATGGCCAGCGGGCGGTGACGGGGATTACTTGGAAGGCTACTGCAGTGAAACTCTGCAACGAGGTAGGCAGCATTTTTTCTAGGATGAGTTCATGAACATAATTTTCCCACCTCATATAATTGTTTTAAGTGCCCTCTACATACATCCAGCAACATAGGAGAAAAGAGTGGCCATTACACTGAGCCCTGTTTTCACTCACTCCACTGCTCTTTCCACCGGGGTCCTGAGCCTGGCTCTTCTGTTACCCCCTCATGTTTAGAGAACTTCCCTTAGCCATTATTTAAGAATGGATTTTCTGGCAACAAAGAGAGGAGGGAAGAGAGGGAAGGGAAGAGGGAAAACAGAAACAGCAGGTACAGACAAAGGCGGTAAGATAAGGAAGAGAATGCTTATATCTAATCTTCAGCAAGATCCCCCAAATCAGGCATTCAAGGTGACGACCCATGTAAGCGTGGTGCAGACCGGCCTAGCAGGATTCATATTTAGCACATCCTCATTTAATCAAATATGTCAGCAGACTACACGAAGCTGAATAATACTCTTTGCAAGGGCTAAAGCTTGCAGGGGTTACTGCCTGCTGAAAGATGGTTGTCACGTGTATACCAGGCAGAGCGGTGAGCTTCACCCCACATTTGCATGTGGGTTGAGCCTGAATCTATAAACTAATATTTTTACCATATTATCTTTGAATGGCCATGGGTTTTTTTGAAAGCATAATTTCCATCTGCATACCAAAGGCTTTCCCTGAAGTTTTAGTTTGTGTTGTTTGCAGGCAGCTGGGTGTGCGTTTGGTGATGAGTGTTTTGTCCTGTGGAAGTCAGGTTAATGAGATTTCATCAGCTAAAACAATGCCAGAAGCACCACTGCAGTTTACGCTTGTGATTGAATGCAACATTTTTATTATAAAAGTTATGCAAACATAAAAGCCACATAACCCTATAAGCATTTAACAACTGTTTAATTAAACTTTTAAGGTAGTTATAGATTTGCACGCCATTGTAGGCATATTTCAGGGAGCACCATGCCCCCCACCCAGCTTCCTCAAGGCGAACATTTTGCAAAACTGAAGCGCCCTACCTGGCCACCATCAGGACACAGACTTGACACAGTCTCCAATAGTAGTCAGACCTCCCCGGTGTCGTTTCCTTGTACTCAGTCGTGTGTGCACCTGTGTGTGTGTGTGTACAGGTGTTGAGTCCCATGTGATTCCAGTGGGGTGCAGAGTGTCCCTCCACCATCACTGCCCAGATGCAGAACGTCCCATCACCACGGGGACCCAGCTTGTCTTGTCTGAGCACATGCACGTCCCTGAATCACCACCCTCAGTCTAGCCCCTGGCAACCGCCGCTCTGATCTCTGTCTATAATCACTCAAAAGTGTTAGGTAGAAGGAATCCTAAAATCTTCTGCCCTGGCCTTTCAGGCGGCATAATTCCCGGGGGCTTAGTTCAGGGGCATGTGTCTCAGCAGCCCCTTTCACCCTGGGCATGAACCTCAGCGTGTCAGTCTAACCACTCATCTCTGAAGAGCACCTGGGGCTGTTACGAACACAGCAGCTGTGAGCACCCACGTCCAGGCCTCACACAAACCTCAATTTCTACTCCCCTGGGACTAATGCCCAAGTATGAAGTTTCAGGGTTGTATGTCAGTTGCATGTTTAGTTTTTACGAGAAACTACCAAACAGTTTTTCAGAGTGGCTGTGACATTCTCTGTTCCCACCAGCCGCATGGGAGTGGCAGCCTCCCCGACATCCTCACCAGCATTTGGGGGGTCACTGCCCTTCAGCCCAGCCCTTCTGCAGGGCACCTGTGATGGTCATCGTGGTCTTCACATGCATCTCCTTAATGGCTGAAGACACTGCACTTGTTTCCTGTGCTTGCTTCCCACCAAATATGCTCTTCAGTGAACTCTCTTCTCCTGTACCCACTTCTAACTGGATTACCCGTTTTTTATTAAGTTTTGAGAGTTCTTCATATGTTTTAGATATTAGTCCTTTGTCAGATACATGGTTTGCAAATTTTCCCTCCTCATCTTTAGCTTGTCTTTTACCCTCTCATCAGAGTCCTCTGCAGAATGAAAGTTTTTAATTCTGATGAAGTCTAATTTGTTCCATTTTCTCTTTTGTGGGCTGTGCCCAGGGCCCCCTCTGAGCACCCTTCTTCTGCTGAATTCCTTTGTCACCATTCAGAAATCTTTTGGGACTGTTTGTGGAAATCTATCCATGGATTATCTAAATATGAAAATTCAATCTTAGAGATAAGTTGGAAAATCAGGCCCGTGGATCTGGGGGTAGTCCACGTCAGGTAGTCCACGTCAGGTAGTCCACGTCAGGTAGTCCACGTCAGTGGATCTGAGAACCGCAGCCCTGTCTGATTCACACTCCTTACTTATCCAAACAGAATACCCTCTGCTCCCACAGATGCTTTGGGTGAGCAAGACCCCACCAGGCCTCCTGGGAGTGGGAAGGTGGGTTCCCCCCTCCACTTTAATCCCTGCTGGAGGAAGGAGCCTGAGTGCCTCGCCCTGAATTGATGAGTTCTCCAAATCATCACACTTCACAACAACAACAAAGTAAAATAAAATTTAAAAATGGAAAGAAAGCATTAAAAGAGGCCAGTACCCAGCAGTAGAGTGTCATTTCCCCTGCCCTGTTTTCACAGTGTGAGAAGAGGAATCATGCATTTCAACGACCACAGAGCAGCCGACTTAACGACGCTGCTCGCTGGAGACCCGCCGTCCCGCTGGGGTGATCTGTCAGCGGCTCTGCTCGGACGCACCACTGGCCGAGGAGCCCGAGTGCCACCATTTCTCCAGCCACAGGCTCTTTTGCTTATCAGTTTGTAACTCCCATTCTCTGCATTAGTTCATTTGGTGGTCGTAGATCAAACTTAAAACAAAAACACAGCAGTCTGTGAGCAGAGGAAGGAACTGTATCGGCGTCTGAGAACACGTTTCATTGTTTCTGAACTAGGCTACTTCATAGTACTGCTCCACACCCCCCAGTTCCCCCACTCCCCCAGCTCCCCTCAAGTTACCACACATCCCCCAGTTACTCCGCACCCTGACAGTTCCCCCAACCCCCCAGTTCCCCACACACATTCCCCAGTTACCCTGCACCCCAGTTCTCCCCGCTCCCCAGCTCCCCTGGTCTCTGCCTTTCTCTGACAACTGAACAGCAGCTGAAGGCTGTGACTCCTGGTGGGAGTCGACATCCACTGGTCTGTTCCAGCCAGCCTGCTGCAGAATGAGAATACACACAGCTCGGCTCAGCGCCTGTGGCTCAAGTGGCTAAGGCGCCAGCCACAAACACCTAAGGTGGCGGGGTTCAAATCCAGCCCGGGCCTGCCAAACAACAATGACAGCTGCAACCAAAAAATACCTGGGTGTTGTGGTGGATGCCTGTGGTCCCAGCTACTTGGGAGGCTGAGGCAGGAGACTCACTTGAACCCAGGAGTTGGAGGTTGCTGTGAGCGTGATGCCACGGCACTCTACCCAGGGCAACAGCTTGAGGCTCTGTATCAAAAAATTAAAAAAAGAGAATACACACAGCTCAGTCATGGGGCTCAGCCTACAAACTAACAGCAGACAAGCAGGACAAGTTCAATAAGGCAGGAATCGCAGGCCACCCAGTAGGGCAAAGCAGCTTCCTGGGCAGGCAACCTACAGGGTCCCTGCAGGACTCTGGCAGTGGAAGTCTGCAAGCCTGGGGTCCCACCCCGCGGTGCCCACCCAGACCTGCAGAGTCATTTGTGAGCAGGGAGATGCATGGTGTCTTTGGAGCCCAGACAACAGCATGTTCAATACGAAACATTTGACAATTCCAGTACTGCGGGGAAATATGAATTTAAATTGATTTGAGCCAAGTAACATTTCTTGAGCATCTATTGTGTTCTCTGTTCTGTGGGAAGATTAAAATTTACCCAAGGAGACAAACCCCTGAACACCTGAGCACCACTCAGCTCTCTGTGTTCTGATGAGCAGGTGGCAGTCGGTCTGGGAACACCTCAGCCAGCACCCCGTCAGGAGAGCAAAGGAGGCAGCACCGTGAATCTCCCCACGTCAAACACACACTCATGCTCCAGGTCCTTACAGAAAGGCCTGAAATGACAGGGAGCAAGTCAGAGGCCCCCACCCTACAGATTTTGATGCCCCCATCAAGCCCCACAGGCTCCCCAGGACATAAGCAGGAGAGTCGCCCCCAGTTGGTGCTCAGCCTGCTTGCAAGCCTGCTAAATGCTTCTGGAAAGCTTAGGTTGGAATTTCAGCTTTAGAAAGTCACGGTTGATGTTCCTTAGAACAGCTGGTGATTTGCACACTCACTCCCGGGTGGCCACAGTGCCAATTTGTGGCCAGCCTTGTCTTCAAACATCTCGGGGCAACCAAAATACGACAGGATGACAGATCGTCCTCTCGATGGATACTGACAAACAAATTAGTGCAAAGATGCTTTCCGTAGCAGACCAGATGTGTTGGGCTCCATCACACGGAACAGGCCATGAGAAGCTGTCCGTGCCCATCTGTGCCTTCTACTTTTTATTTATCTCTCTGTCTTTATTTATTTATTTTTCTGCAGTCTCCTGATGCGCCATCATGACATACAAAGCACCAGGCCCCTCGCCCTGCATGGGCTCACCATGGGGCTGGCCACGTCACATGTCCTAAACTTTCTTAGGATATGATCTGGGAAATTCAACCACTCAGCAGTGGGATTCTCGAAAGTCATTTATAAATACCCGTGACAGCCCAGGCATCGCCACTGTCAGTTAATGCCAGGGAGAAGCTGCTCTGTGGATCCACTGCCCGGTGTGGCCCCGGGTGAGCAACCTGCCTCCTGCTCAGACAGGCAGAGTCCAGCAACTCACCCAGACACCTCTTACTCCCAAAGCCACAGAATAAACTTTAAAATTCTCTTGCCTTTCCTCAGTTATGATCAGTCAGCCAATGGTTCTTTTGTGAAGTCACAAGGAGCAGCCTTGGAGCCTGAGCCTGTGCCCTGGTACCCTGCACTTCACTTGTGCTGATGGAGGGCAGAGTCAAGGTGTCAGACCCCACCAGGCTGCTGAGCCCGGAGCAGCCCTCCCATCCATCTGCACAGGAGGTGAATCTGCATAGCAGGCCAGTGCCCTGGCATAGTTCTGACCTGCTGTCCTGTGGGGCAGAGCTACTCTGCCTCCCTCCACAAGGACCCTCCCACCCTGGGGGTCTGGGGGCCTGGCTGCCCTCAGCCTTAATCAGAGATAGAGAGAGGGGAGCTTCCAGCTCCCCTGAGAGGTGTGTGGATGGAGAACAGTCCACCTTACACCATGGATACAGGCAGCTGAGACCACCCGGAGTAACCTCTGCAGTCCCCCAGATTTTGTCAAGGTGCTCGCCCCTTACCTACTCCTGTGAACTTTAACACTGGTTCTGTTAAGACCGTGCTCTGCTGGGTTCCAGCCCTGGGCAAGTGCTAATTGTCATGGTCCTCCAGAAGGACCCTTGCCTCCTCTGTGCCCTGAGCACGGCACAAGTGTCTCAGCGGCAGGCTGCGGCTCACAGCCCAGGGACACAGCTCTCTCTGTCATCTCAGGCTCTTTCACCCCCTCTTTTATCTCCTTCCCTCTCTCTAGAGCAGGAGGCCCCACCACCCTCCATCAGGGATGTTACACTTCACTATGAAAACCCATGTCCCAGAGTCCAGCTTCTATTTAGTAGATAGAGACAGGAGATCAGCCTCAACTCTAAATTTTATAAACCTCTCACAGTAAAACAGCCTTGGATATAAATGTGCTGTCTCCATAATCAGATGAAGGTGCCAACTGCCACTTATCAGCCTGGGGAAGGGTCTGATTACGTTCCTCCCGTCAGGTATTTGTCGGCACCACTTTCTTCAGCCTTATACACGGCTGTCAATGTAAAAACACTCATAGAAGTAACTGCTCACACGTCAGAATCACAAGCAGGAGAGTGTTATGCTGACACACGGTGAGAGCCGAGGGTGCACCACCTTAGGTCTCAGGTATTTCCTGCGGGAAGACAAGGTATGGGCGTTCGGGTGGGAATGATTATTCACATTTCATCGAGCGGACGCTCCTGCCTAATTACTAAGTGTTTTCTCTTGTGCTTAAATTTCATGGACAGATTATTAAAAATTGACTTTACAATATTTATTTTACTTATCTTCTCAAGCCAGACTGGGCTTAGCTGATAGATTTGGTGAATTATTAATTTTTAAAGGCAATTTGTGCTACGTTTTACGCTTGGAGGAGTCCAGGGAGACCCTGGTTTCTGGTCCAAAACTTGCAGAGCTGAGTCGCTTTGATTCATCTTTAATCTAAAGACTCTTAACGCCATGTGCAGGGCTGCAAGCACTAATGAACCCCTCCACCATAACGTGAAAAGCTAACAAGCGCTTAGGTAACATTTAGATCCACGGGATGAAAGGGGGAAACTCTCATTTCTATCGTTTTCAGTAGGCTATCTGAGCAATAACCTTGGACAATATAATTACCTTGGTTATATAACAAGAACTGGGCAGAGACATGATGAGACATTAATAAAACCAGCACACGTCTCTGTATCAGCCTTAATTTGCCTCATCACCACCCTTCTGGACCTGCCAGCCACTGTCCCAGCTCTGTCTGGCCAGGCTGTACCCTTCGAAAAGGCACTCCTGTTTTCCTATAACTCAGTCTGCACAGGCAAGCCATGGCAAACCTCTCTATTACTAATTCCTATCAGATGTTTTTTGGGGGTTTTTTTGGTAGAGACAGAGTCTCACTTCATGGCCCTCGGTAGAGTGATGTGGCATCACACAGCTCACAGCAACTCCTGGGCTTAGACGATTCTCTTGCCTCAGCCTCCCAAGTGGCTAGGACTACAGGCACCCACCAGAGCGACTGGCTAGTTTTTGTTGCAGTTTAGCTGGGGCTGTGTTTGAACTGCCACCCCTGGTATATGGGGCCGCCACCCTGAGCCACAGGCACTGCCCCCATCAGAAGTTTTTAAGTGTGAAATAATGAGGTTCCCCATCCTTGCCCTAAATTCTAGATTTAAATTATATACTAAATTGGAAGCAGATTCAGAGACACCAAAAAGGGAAAATGAATAATAATGACATGTCACTGTGTATTTTCATAGACAGAGGGTGCCAAAAACAAGTATACACGTTTTAAAGAAGGAAAAAACTGAATTAAAATTGTAATACTCAGTATATACTGATGACAAAGATGAACCCCAGTCACGTTTGACGTCTGTGGTGACCCCTCGCTACTGGGATTCAGTTCAACTTGGCAAAGCACTGCACGGATAACAGCTCTTAAACGCGCACACGTTTTCTGCTATCACCAGCATATGTAAACTGCTGTTTTTATTTTATTTTTCTGAAATCCAGCTTTACCTAAATGTCCATTTCCTTAGCCCCACTATTGATAAAGACCCATATTCAAAGAGGGCCTTCTGTCCCTGGGAGACTCGGCTAACGTGCAAAATGGACCCAGCATGTTCGTAGGTGGTTCATGGAGCAAAGTACAAGCAAGAAAAGAAAACTTTCCAAAACAATTACCAACGCTTCAGACGTAGATGGTCCTTTCCAGAATAGCCCTCAGACACTCCGTTATATTATTTATACGAAACGAAATAATATATTATTTAAACGAAATTTAAATTATATTAAATTCTGCACATTTGCTGCAGAATTATGTGTTGTGCTTAAAAATTGCCATTGCGGCAGTGTGGTTCAGCTTGAACCCAGCTAGGGCACGGAGCAAGAAACAGCTCAGATTAGTCTCCTAATAATCTGGAGCATTCTAGACATGCTGGAGGACAACAGGAATTATTTGCTCAAGACCCTGGAGGCTTGGAGAGCTGCTTTTTCCTTTTCAATGCTATTTCCGCTGTGTCCCTGACACTTCAGTGAGGGCCGTAAGTTCCCAGCTCCTCCTGGCAGCTCATGCCTCCCCATCAAGTGCCTGGTGGTTTGTGTGGGGGCCACAAACTAGGCCTGGAAAAAGAGACCTTCCTGCCACAGACCACCTGGCTGCTTGGGGAGGCGCGTCCTATGGGCTACAGGCTGAGGGTTCTGTCTCTGCAGCCCTTTTAGCAGGTGGTGCCTGCAGAGCTGAGCTGGGAACGCACCCCCTGCTGCCCTTCCCACCAGTTAGCAGGGTGATTCTGACGCCCCATCTGCTGTCTGTGGCCCTTCAGGGGGTCAGGGCGCTCTCTGGCTTGTAGAGTTTTCTAGAGGTGTTAGGGTCTCCGCCAAGCTGCCCACAGAGCTGAGAAGTAGCTATGCTAAGTCCTCTGGCAGCCTCAGCAGGGGGGATCTGGCACCTCCCACTGGCCCTGAGTCCAGGGACACGTCAGGCCCTCTGCTGAGGTGGGGGCAGCTTGGGAAACAGGGGCATGTCTGGAGGAAATGTCACAAAGATGGTGGAATTCCCTGATTGATATTCAGAGGACACTATGAAGTAGGTGCTGTTTTTATAGCAAAGAGAAGAAAATTGGGACTTAGAGAAGCCGTGCCAACCCAGAGCCCCAAGCCACGGGAGGTGGAAGGGGGCAGCCCCTCGTGGGGACCACCCCACCCACTCTGCTCTGAGCAGGATACGCCCAGCACCCCTAAATGGCCAGATTACATGGCCCATTACTCTACAAAGTGTCTTCTGCTCTTGAGCTGATTACCTGAAATATGTCCAACCCATATTCTAACAGATACGGTGATTATTTTTGTTTTATGTGCTGGCTCAAAAGAAATATTTTCTGCTTTTTAGAACTTTTTATGGATATAATAGCTTTGAAATAAAATGGAGAGCTATTTTTAAAGCAAAAAGTCACAAACTTACATAGCTAAAGCTCAAGTTTAATTTAAACATGCATTTATAAATTTTAAAGTACATTTGTTTAAAGAAAGGTGTATCTTTCAGGAAACTTACAGCTTTCCTTTCCAATAAACACATCACAGTGGCACAGTAAACAGGCCAAAGGGGGCTGGCCCTGCAGAAGGTTTTGAGTTTCTAGAGACCCAAGCATTGCCTCAGAACTAAGCTACTCAGACCCACCTCAGAGGTGACCAGGCACAAGGAATAGTCTGAGCCACAGCTCACACCAAGAAACGGGCCCTCCACCACATCCTTCACTCACAGTGTGTGCCCTGGAGCCTCTGAAAATTTCTAGAAAACAAGTGCCCTTCTCAAAATTCCAGAGCAAAAAAGAAATTAGCATATCAGCCTCCTGTTTCCCATAGACTGTTGTGTCATTTCAAAGGCTTTTCTGAGTCGGTTCTGGGTAACATTTGTTTAAACAGCAGTCAGGTATTTATGTACAAGCGAAAACACAGAGAAACAGACAACAGCATTACCTGCAGAATTGTGTTTATTTGTCAAGCACTTAAGTGTCACTTGCTGTATGCCTGTACCAGCTAAGCCCTTTGTGGGTGGTGCCTCAGTCAAAACTCAGCCTCCTAACTCGATTCTATGCAAATCGGAACTCAGGCCCCTTTGCACTGCATGGCCTCCCACATTGGTCACTGCAGTGTGTCCATGTGGCAATGACCATCAGCCACAGCCCTGAGTCCACATTTAAGGGGCCTGATGCTCTAGGGAAGCCATCCTGACCCTGGAGATAAAGTTCAAATTCTTGGCTTTGGGTTCAAACACTCAGGTCCAGCTGCAAGTCCGGTGAGAGTCAAGACTTATCGCAGGAAGCCTCAATCTTCCGAACCTCCCCTGACCAGCAGGAAGGTGGTGTGTGGCCACGCTAGCCCTGCCCTGGGCAGTTGGGCCAAGGAGGCCAAGCATGGAGCCCCAGGGGGGCCATGGGAGGTACAGCACAGACCAAGGACAGGCACAGCTGGAGGAGAGGACAAGCCCAGAGTGCCGGGTCCTGAGGCTGATGACTGTGCCTGCACATGACAAGCAGTGTCTGCAGGCAGCGCAGATGGACCCACAGCAGCAGCACTGATGGGTGAAGAAGGCACACGTGTGCACACCCGAGTTCTTGTGTCTGCAGGTCTTAGGGGGGAAGCAGAGCCCACAGCAGCTGACCACAGGGAGTGATGGGGTTGGAGAGTCCTCAGACATGAAGTCCTCTGTACTGGAGCAGAGGAGAGGCTGTCTGAGCATCACGGCTACCCCGGGTGCAATTTAGATGCCAACAAGCTCCCTAGAAAATGACATTTCTAGAGCAGCAGCCACTCCGTCCTGAACGCGGACATGCATTTAGATTTCACTGGTTCCATTGTCTGTATGCACAGAAAGAGGACTGAACTGCTTCCAGCTTTATTATTTTGTTATCCCAGCCCTGATATTACATAGGTCAGTGGGGGCCACCCAACTGGCACCGCTGAGCACCCACAGCCACAGAGGTAAAACACCTAAAAGAACACACACTTTTACACCATCCAGCTTCAGGGCATGTCAAGGCTATGGCCCATACTGGGAAAGGTGGAAGCCCCTTGTCCTGAGGATGGGGTTTGCCTCTCTGGGCCTGGATTCGACAGCTCTGGGCCACGTGCTACAGGTGCTCCTGTGAGCAGAGCATGTCCGAGGGCCATGAGCAGCTGGGACATTGGGCATCAGCTGCAGGGTTGAGGGGTTCCACCGATCTCCCCAAAGTGCAGCCCACCAGCCTCCTCTGGGCCATCACTGATGCCACTGCACTGATGTCTGAGGCTGGGATAAGTCCCCTGCCAGTCTGGCTTCATGGACTATTAATGAGGGATGCAGGCACCCTCATCCTCGGAGCCAGCTCCACCCCACATGCTCAGGGAATCAGGCCCCTGCTCAGCTGTTCACCTGGCTCCTCTCAGCACAGAAAGGCTCAGAGGTTAACACAAGCCCACTGATCACACAGCCAACACCCCCTAAGGAGCAGGGCTGAGCACCTGTGAAGAGGGGCAACCCTATTAGTGGCCCCCTGGGCAGATTAGCACTCTGAGATGCACTTTTTTATTTAAAATGGGCAATGATTTAAAATAAAACTTGTAGCTGGTGAGGACTGAGAAGGAAGTCCTGATCACTCCAAAGTGTCTCTCTGAAAGTAATTTGATTTGGGATATGAAGAGCCTTGAAATTATTTGTTCCCAGTGAAGCCAGCTCTTCCTTAAGAACCTCAGCTGGGACATAGTCAGAGGTGTGGGAAAGGGTTACCGTGTACAGATGTTCACACCATGTGCTGCGAACACTGGCAACCCCCTCTGTGTCCGGGGGTGTCACACATGTCCTGTTCCATATTTTCACTGCAATGTGTTATGTAGACATTACAACTCGCGTTCTAAAGAATAGTTAATGGAAAATGTTCACAATATAATATAATGGGAAAAAAGGATTATAAAACTGTGCAAAGTATTCCCTCCGTTTCATTAAGAATGATGCATACTGTGTTTACAAATCAAAGCAGTCTCCTTTGATAATCAGGCTCCACAATCTTTGCCTGTCAAAATGAGACAGTAAAAAAGACTCTGCAAAATGGCTAACGGTGTAGGCAATATGTTTCCTTCTTAAATAATGTGTATTTTCACATTTCCTGCAATGATGATACGTTCGTTTTAGAGTCAGTCAAAGGCAGGCGAGGTGCTTACTGCAGGTGCCTCTGTGACTGCACAGTGGAAGGTTTGGTGTCTCCCACCCCACAAGGCCGCCACCGAGGGGAACACCACCAGCTAGAATGGGGATGCTCCCAAAACACCCTTCCTCATGGACCTTGAATTCACAGAAGCCCCACGGAAGCCTTCTCTGAGAGCTCTGGGCCAGGACAGGGGGAAGGACGCACAGTGGGACTTCTGGCACCATGACAGATGGAACAGAGCCAGGCAGGGCCCAGGAGCTCCAGGTGGCCACTCAGCAGCCCTACCGGTCTCACAGCTGCTTCCCAAGCCTCCGGGCCCAGCCAAGCAAAGAAAGCAGTGGCCACTGAGGGGACACCTGGGGTAACCCAGAGACCCTCCAGCCAGCACAGCCTCCTTAGGGGCAGCTGCTGCTAGGGATACCCCACCCCACCCAGGTGCAGAGGCAGCTGGGGCTGCTGTAGTGGGCAGCAAAGGGACCATGGCCAGGAAAGCTGCCTCCACACTGGGTCCACTGGTCCTGCTCAGGACCAGTGAGTCACTGGGTTCTGGGCCAGCCCAATGCCACGTCAGGGAATAAGGGAACTGACCGGGGTCCTGGGTGAACTACGTGAAATAGTGCGTTTAGTTTAACTGGAGGTTACGAAACCAAGTGAGCATTGTGGACGCTGGCACTGTGCAGTGCACAGGGAAGCTGTACGTCCCTTGGCCTGGTCACTGGTGGCATGGAGCCATCTGAGGAGGACCTCTGTGGGATCCCACCCACTGTCCATGGCAGGGGACTCCAACCGCCACATCCCTGAGGACCTGCCCCCAGCGCAGCCTTCTTCATCCCAGACACACAGGGAAATGGAGCATTTCCAAATTTCCCCTGCACTCACCCTTCTTGGCTCTCTGCCCACCTGGGAGCCCCGTCTGGTCTCCTGAACCCACATGTGATCCCAAGAAGTTCCACACTCCCTCTCCTCCTGGACCTCTGCACAACCTTCGCTCAAGAAAAACGATTCTGCAGCAAGTTCAAGAGTAGACAGGAAACCCCTGCAAGATGTGCTTATTGAGCAGCCCAAGTGACAACCAGCAGCCCAGGGAGAGGGCTGAGAGCAGCAGGAGGGAGGAGGGCAATCAGGTGTCCAAGCATGTCCAGGTTGGCCCCCGTGGGTGGGTTCATGGGTGAGAGGAGCACTGGGCGTGCACGTTCATGGCATGTGATGCTCTTCCAGTTTTCAGCAGAGTGACTCAGGAGTCCCACAAAGCAATCAGGGAAATTGTCCAGCAGGAGGTGAGGGACTCACTTCCCCCTCGCAGTGCAAACACACCTCCAGATGCTTTTCCTGATGTGAGCGTGCTTTCTTGCAAGGATTCACCTTTCCCGTCAACCATGGTCAGAGCATCCGTCTCTGTGCCCACCACTCCCACCTAGAAGAGCCCCGGGAACAGCCTGGCGTGTGTGCTTCTTCATGTCTCAGCATTTTTCCTTTTACCAATGATAAACCAAGGTCGGCTGGAGTGCAGCTAGCAATGGAGCCCAAGGCATCTGGGGTCCTCTAGCCTGCCCTGCGATCATTGCCCACTCTGTAGCCCACCTCACTCACGGGGAAGGCCTCGTTTGAGGGAAGCTGCCAGGGAGGAGAGTGAAATACCCTGGAAACTTAAACCATCCGAGAAGCACAGAGTCCGCAGCCACCTGACAGCCACGCTGCAGATGCCCATAAGCCAGAGGTCGTGTTTCACACGCACTCACGCTCTCCCTGCTGCCAGAATTAACCTCCATGTAGTGGATAGCTTCCTGTGACTTTGGGAACTTTGGGAAGGAATTTAGGAGCTCTATATTTTCTTTTAATTTAGTTGCCTCTTTAAAGACACCATCTCCAAATACCGTCACATTCTGAGGAACAGGGGTGGGGCTTCTGCATGAATTTCTGAGGACACACGTCAACCCACACAATGAACAAGTGGCCAAACCCTTGAGTTTTACCCACCTCTGAAAGTGCAGGAAGAGATGCATGGCTGGCAGTCACCTAAAGACCTAAGGAACCAAAACCGCTCTGTTTTGCAGAACTCAGTGTGGCCCAAATGTCTTTAAAAGTCACCAACTCCCCCATGCCATGGTGGGACTGTCAGGGAAGCAGAGACTTGAGCATGCACTCCTGAAGGTCCGTGACTCTCCTTTCTCCACTCCGACATGTCACTCCTTCCTCTCCCCACATCGAGGTTAATTATTTTCTTGCTTCCCAGGGCACCCCACCTGTTCACACTGATCTGTGTCTGTGTTTAGAGAAGCACTGCCCAGTTGAAGACATACCTGTGTTTGATTAGAATACACAGCTATGAAAGAAAGTGGGTCAGGCTTCAGGGAGGCCATCTGTCAGAGTGTGTTTTGGCAAAAGAAAACATGAGAAGGGAACTTATAAAAAAGGCTGAAGCATTGTAGCCCGAGGGCACCAGCACAGTTCTGTGGGTTCCAACTGTCAGCCTTCTCCCCTGCTTATGTAATTGCTCGAGATAGCTGTGTGGCCGAGATGTGAGATGTACCCGGCCTACAAAACAGGGATACAAAGGTTCACACCTCACTTCCAATTTCTGACGTAAGACAGAACCAAAGCACTTAATCTGAGTGTTTTTAAATAGCCCATGCCATGAAATATTTAGTGCTTTCTAGGAAGCAGTGTATGAGATCAAATTCTTAGATTTTCTAATAACTATCATTTTTATTAAAATTCTCAGCCAATGTTATTCCACATGAACAAGTTTTCCAGATAACTAACACCTGTTAACATACCAAAATATTTGTTTAAATGTTTATCACTAATGTACACAGCTATGATTTAATTAAAAAAAGTTTATCACTATTGTTGAAAGTTATTTTAGAAATTACTTGTATCTCTTACAAGAGTACATGTGAATTTTTCTAAATGTAGAATATAAATGTCTTAATAACTAAGAAAATGACATGAAGGCTATGTTAACCAGTTTGATGAAACTATTTCAGATTGTGTATAGAACCAGCACATTGTACCCCATGACTGCATTAATGTACACAGCTATGATTTAATTTTTAAAAATTACCTGTATATAAAACAAGGTTTACAGCCTCAAGGTGGGCTCCAAAAAGATTACTCTTTTCACAGTCTTCCAACCAACCATCTGTGGGCAAACCGAGTCCTCAGGCCGCAGCTCAGCCTCCCGAGGTGAATGTGCCCGGCCTGAGGTCCAGTTCTGGCCTCCGCCGCGGCTCCCCTGCCCGCTGTCTCCTCGGGCTCCCAGCTCATCCTTCAAGTTACTCACGTGCAGCATCTTGAGGCCCATTTGAGGATGGCTCCGAAGGACTTTATCTTTGAGGCTGTGATTGTTCTTGATGCAATATCTAACCGTCTTTAAAGCTTTCGCATCTATAAAACAAACAGACAGAGCCCCCAAACCTACGTCCTGACAAGTAGACGCTTACGTGGATGTGTGATTTACTCCCTCCTGGCAGAGGGCTCCATCTGCTGTCTGTCACCCTCAAGTTTTTTCTTTACAGATTAAACCCTTCTCTGAGGCTCGCTTGACAGCATTTATTTTCTTGTCCCGTCATAGTTTTGCCTTTTAATGTTTATTTTAATGATTGAAATGCAATTTACATACATCAGGGTGTACAAACCATTATGTTACAATTCGAGGACAAATGCACACATGCCTGTAACACATCCCCAAGCTGGACACCTAGTTTGACCCCTCAGCCCATCCCTGACCAACCCTCAGAGACTCCTGCTCTGACAGCTTCCACCTGCAGGAGTTTGCTTGTCCTGGGACTTTGTATAAGTGAATCACGTAGCACCTTCTCTCCCCCATATCATGATGCATTTGAATATTTTGTTCATTCTGTTTCATTTTGCTGAAGAGCGTTCCATCATGCAGATGGCAGACAAGTCTGCAATTCACTTGTCCATTCTTCTGCTGAGGGAGCTCCGGGATATTTCCAGTTTTAAATCGTGATGAATAGAGTGTCTATAAATATCTTTGCACGAGTCTTTTTGAGAACACGTGTATTTTATTTATTTGCGGTGAATATCTAAAAGTCAGGTCACAGGGAAAGTGTATATTTAACAGCCAGAACATTTCCCGGAGTTTTCTGAAGTTGTTACGGCAACAGGCAAGTTCTCATTTTCCCCACTTTGCTGACACGTGTCACCGTCAGTCTCTCCAATATTAGCCGTTCTAGTGACGTTGTCATCTCTTTGTGGGTTTATTTGCATTTCCTTAAAGTGGGATGCTGTCAACCCGTTGTTGGCATTTCTCCACAGTGTGATGTTTCTGTTCAAGTATTTTGTCCATTTTTAATTCTTTTTATATTATTAAGTTGTAAGAGTTCCTCTTATATTCTGGATAAAAAAAAACAGTCACACTGGGCAGTGCCTGTGGCTCAAAAGGAGTAGGGTGCTGGACCCATTAACCAGAGGTGGCGGGTTCAAACCCAGCCCGGCCAAAAACAGCAAAAAAACCAGTCACACTGATTGTGACTATACTATCCCAGACGGTGGGTTCCTTTTACTTTTGGTGGCAGTTTCTTTCATGAGCTGAGCTTTTAATTTTGATTCAAACTAGGTCATGGTTTGCCCGTGCGTCCCAGGTCCTGTCTCATGAGCGTCATTTCCTATATTTTCTTCTTGAAGATGTAGTTCTGGCTTTTTCCATTTAATCTATCACCCATTTTGTTGTGATGATTGTCACGTCACATGTGGTGTGAGGTAGGGCTCAGAAGCCATTTTTCTTTTTTTTTTTTTTTCTGGCCTGGGCAGGTTTGAATCCGCCACCTCCGGTATACGGGGCCAGTACCCTACCCCGTGAGCTACAGGCGCCACCCAGAAGCCATTTTTCTTCAATGTGTTGTCCAGTTTCTTCACCCCATTTGTAATAAAGACTGTTTCCCTCACTGAATTGCTTCGGGATTTTTGTCTGAAATCATTGACCACATAGATGTGGCTCTCCTGCTGCACACCCTGTTCTGTCCCACGGGTCAGCTGCCCTATCTCTGTGCCATGACCACATTGGTTTTCTTTTTTTTTTTCCACTACCAATATTGTTTTGGCTATTCTGGGACCTTTGCATTTCCATATAAAATTATCTTTCAACTTCAAAAAAAATGCCATAGGTATTGATTGAGATTGGATTGAATCTCTAGATGAATTTTAGAGACAATCGATGTTGTAAAAATATTGACTCTTCCATTCTCTGAAAACGGTGTGTGTCTTTCTATTTATTTTGATCTTCTTTTGACCTTGTTCTGTGTGTTGGAGTGGTGACCTGTGACCTTGTTGTATGTGTTAGAGTGATGACCTGTGACCTTGTTGTGTGTATTGGAGTGGTGACCTGTGACCTTGTCCTGTGTGTTGAAGTGATGACCTGTGACTCTGTCCTGTGTGTTGCAGTGAGTGACCTGTGACCTCGTTGTGTGTGTTGGAGTGAGTAGTGACCTATAACCTTATTGTGTGTTGGAGTGCTGACCTGCGACCTTGTTCTGTGTGTTGCAGTGGTGACCTGTGACCTTGTCCTGTGTGTTGGAGTGATGACCTGTGACTCTGTCCTGTGTGTTGCAGTGAGTGACCTGTGACCTCGTTGTGTGTGTTGGAGTGGTGACCTATAACCTTATTGTGTGTTGGAGTGCTGACCTGCGACCTTGTTCTGTGTGTTGCAGTGGTGACATGTGACCTTGTGTGTTGCAGTGGTGACCTGTGACCTTGTTGTGTGTTTTTCCCTACTGTTCTTTGATCAATATATATATATATATTTTTTTTAGAGACAGAGTCTCACTTTTTCACCCTGGGTAGAGTGCCATGGTGTCACAGGTCACAGCAACCTCATACTCTTGGGTTCAAGTAATCCTCTTGCCTCAGCCTCCCGAGTAGCTGGGACTACAGGCACCTGCCACAATGCCCCACTATTTTTAGACAGGGTCTCGCTCTAGCTCAGACTGGCCTTGAACTCAGGGAATCCACCTGCCTTGGCCTCCCAGAGTGCTAGAATTACAGGCATGAGCCATCATGCCCAGCCTGAAGCTGATTTGTTAATATGTCTTGTTAGAGACTTTCACCTGCTCATGAAAACTACTGGTCTGTAGTTTTTTCCTTATACCATCATTGGTCAGTTTTAGCTTGAGATAAACACTGGCCTCACCAAATAATTTGGGCACTCTTCCCACCTCTTCTATTTTCTAGGAGACTTTACATAGAATTGGTATAATTTCTTATGTATTTCTTGCAATTCACTGGGGGAACTATCTGGATTGGAATTTTTATGTGAAGCTGTTCTGTACCCATTAATTAAATGTATATGTACATAAATTTATATGTGTGTATAAATTAGCTATGGACATAGTGGATTCTAAGGCACAGACTATTGTTAGGAGTTATGTAAATTTCATATAAATATATACATTTAATATATATTGCACTCTGTGTGTTTTCTGCTTTTCCATCCGTGAGCTTGGGTGGTGTGTGTCCTTCAGAGAACACGCCTCTTGCATCTGTGTTCTGGATCTATTAGCATACAGAGGTTCACATTATTACCATTTTGTCTTATTTAGTGACTACAGGAACTTATGTGTTTAATTTGATAACATGGGTTTTTTTCTCTCTTTTGATAATCAGTCTAACTCGAGGCTTATCTGATTTATTACTTTTTTAGACAGCCATTTTTTGGCATCGTTGGAGGCTTTTTGCTCTGCTGTTTCCTGTTTGACTTCTCCTAATTTTATTCTTTTCTTCTTCTGTCCACTTTGGGTTCAGTAGGAAATTGTCTTTTTTTTTCTTTCTAGCTTCTTGTAGCTCCAATCACTAATGTTGAACATTTCTGCTTTTGTAACATAAGCATAAATTTAGAGCTATGACTATCCCTCCAAGGATTGCTTTAATTCCATTCCACAAATTGTGACATGTTACACTTTCATTATCTTTGAAAATAAAGAGATTTTAACTTTCCTTGTGATGTCTCTTTCGAGCCTTGGGTCACTTAAAATGTCAATACTTAATTTCTGAGTTTATGGAGATTTTCCAGGTATCTTTGTTACCATTACTTAATTATGTTATGGTCACAAAGTAACCAGAGTTTGATGGCATTAATACTTTGAAGTTTATTGGGACCTGTCTTATTTTGTAGCTTATAATCTATCTTTTAACATTAGATATTCTGTGTGGGTGCAAAGCGCATGTAGAGTCTAGTCTTGTTGAGTGGGGGGTCTACAGGTATCATTTAGGCCACACCAGCTGATAGCACTATTCTCTGCTCTCTGCTGGTTTTCTCACTGTGTGTTCTAGCAGTGACTCAGAGAGGAGTGTTGAAATCTCTGTGATTGTGCATGTCCCACCCCATCAGTTTTGTCAGCTTTGAATCATGTTGTGTGACACCCTAAGTGCACAGACGCCAAGGACGTCACTCTCTCCGATGACCTGACTGCTGTCATGGCCTCCTTAATCCCCAGCAATATTCTGTGTTTTGGAGTCTCCTGTGTCTATTGCTAGTATCACTGTTCCATCTTGCTCTGCATGGTATAGCTTTTCTTAATCATTTGATTTTAATATATCCACATCTTTGCATCTCAAGTTGGTTTCTTGTAGGCAACAAAAAGATAAGTTTGGGTTTTTAATCCAATCTGAATATCTTTGCACTTTACTCAAAGTGATCTGTCCACTGATATGTAATGTTCATTGCTAATGTATTTGGGTTTAAATCTGTCGTATTTCTAATTTGCTTCCTGTTCTTTATATTTTTGTTCCTCTTTCCTTGATTTGTTAATGAATTGGCCTTTTTTAGTATCTTATCTCTCCCTTGTTGACTTTTTAGCTATGCT
The DNA here is from genome assembly GCF_000181295.1 of Otolemur garnettii. Classification (NCBI taxonomy): domain Eukaryota; kingdom Metazoa; phylum Chordata; class Mammalia; order Primates; family Galagidae; genus Otolemur; species Otolemur garnettii. The sequence continues at coordinate 27,092,285 of NW_003852414.1, forward strand.
CTTCATGTTATTTGTACTGACTGACTAGAGATTAAAATACACAAGTTTAGCTTGTGACAGGTGACTGCCTCAGGAACAAAGGAAGAAATTTACAACAGAATAATTATATTTACCCCATCTCAAGCTTTTGTGTGTGCTCTAAATTTACAATAAACTTTCTGGAGCCCTGAGATGTAGCCCTGAGGTGTTTGACACGGTCACATCTCTCTTCTCACTCCGGAGGGTAATATAACACAGTTACACTTTTCCTTCTTCTCCAAAATAGATCCAGAAGTGGAAAGACAAATCTAAAAATTGCTAAGCTGCTTGATAGCACCAAATCGTGGCCCTGGATTTAGGAAGCACACGGCAGGACCTGGCTCCCTCTCCCACAGGGGGAGAGTCTGTGCCCCCCGCACATCTGTCCTGGCGCTCGTTTTCCACTCGCCCTGACACTTCTGCTTATGAACACTCGTAGGTGATTACTCTTGAGAGAGTCCATCTAATTTTTCCACTAAATAGGAACTAATGCTGCCTCCAAGCGCCTCTGCTCCTTGAGTCATGAGTGCTCCTCACACTCCTTTTCAATGCCTGGGGCCCTGGCAACAGGGAAGATGCTGTTGATTTTAAGGACATGGCCCATGACACAGAGGGAGGTTAAACAGAATTTGACAAAGGCAAGACAAGAAAGAAGGATCCAGAAAATTTGGCAGCTGTTTCCAGGATAAACTTCCAAGCTGGCAGAAGAGGAGAATGTGGGGCCTCCTGGAATAGCCTCTGCTCAGAGGGGAAGGCAATGCAGGCTGGGAGCTGGGCACATGTCCACGGCCTTAGGCTGACTCTGAACTTCGTATCTCAGAATGAAACACATCAGGGAAACTAAGTCACGTTGCCAGTAACACCACAGTGTAACTGAGGACCAAGTAGCCAGGCAGCCTCTGCACATGCAGCCCATTGACTGGGCAGGCAGCACACTGACACCGTGATTCGGGTCAGACGCTCTTTCGTGACTCCTGAGGCCTCACACGGAATTGTCTCGTGTCCACCTGTGGTTTTTAGGGAGGATCATCAGTCATTTATCACACCTAGAGGTAATTCCCACCCCATTAACTCAGGACATTTTAATTTCTAAACAAGATGATAGGAAATCTCACAATTCCTAAAAGTTACTGCAGTAAATGCATTTCCCTCAGCCCTGGGACAGTGTGGTACTTTTCCTAAATTGCTGTAATATCCAAACGTATGTTTCTCAATTTTGCTAAGGTGAGCTCTGAAGTAGTTTAGTGTGTTTCTGTGGCTTTATTTAAAAACGGTCGTTTCATTTGAGAGCCTCCAGAGCAAAGCGGCTGAGCGTCCCCCTCTGTGACATCACCGGTCCGCTTAGTGAAATCAGAGCTCAAGCCCACGATTCCAATCTCTCACAGCTAACTGGCTTGAGCCATGAGGCTTCAGGAGAAGAGATCCTTTCCTGGGCTTATTCTTGCTCAGTAGAACAAAGAGAGAGCAGGCATTTTATGTTTGAGTTATTTATTGTTCTCTTTGTGTGAACGTCCCATTGTTACCCATCCCTACAGAAAGAACAGCTGTGAACAGCCTCCGGAATGAATGTCAGCGTGAAACTTAGCTAGAGAGAAAATAGGCTCTGTCTCCAAAATAGGAGCAAGTTTCAGGCTGGGGTTGGCTCCTTGCAGCCAAGGGCACACACAACCCCTTAGCGACTTGGAGAGAAATCACACTGAGGTGGGCGTACACAGTGCCAGATGACGGCACCACACAGGCACTCGTCCTAGTGGTGACAGTCCTGGCCAAGCAGTGTGGTGTGAATTCAGTAGCCCACTAGGCCACCTGCCCTCGGGCATGGGTGGCTTCAGAGGAGAGGGGAGGTGTCCCACAGGGCAAAGTGACTACACCCACGGCCAACAAGCCTCGGGTCCACTTAGACAATGGCACACTCGGCAAGGCCTCTGTCACGCCTCCACCGTGCTGGATGAGGAGTGCGAACAGGTCCTTACGTAACTTTCTGATGACCCTGGTCGTGATTCATAACAAAGCATAACTAATTGTGCAGAACTGAAGGGCTGAAACCTGGGAGCCGACAGGCTGGGTGCCATGAACCGTCCTATCCAGTGCAGCAGGGTCTATGTGTGGAAAAAAGTCCTAAATTCTGTGGTTTAATTTAGCCCATAGAAGTCTCTAGAAGAAGGAATTTTACTTATTCCTTAACTATTTTAAAAATAGGCAGCAGAGACCATGGGAAATGGTCAGGAGCAGCCCTTCCTAGTTTGGTGTATTTCTGAAACTGTGCCCAGGACGAGCGCCCAGCCCCACCTTTGCTCAGGGCTGTGGGCAGAGGGCAGCCCGGGCTCTCTGTCCACAGAGCCACTGTGTGGCCAGTCCTGAGAAGCCCTGTGCTGACTGTCTGCCCACACCACCTCGCCGCCACGCCAAATGCCCAACAAGTGACCAGGTTTTAGTGCCAATACATCCTTTCTTTTGCATTTCAAGTTCACAAAACAAATTCTTCACAAATGGGGAAAACAAGTCCTGGGTTTATTTGCATGATTCCCTTCTGACTTTGAAATTTTTTGCTTACTTTAGTTGCTGTCTATGAAATGACACTGACACAACAGGCTCTGCCCAGTGTCCTATGAACACACGCAGGGCCACACCTGGGCGAGTGCTCCAAGTTCTGAGGGACAAGGGGAGGGGCCGAGATAAAAGGGAAGAAGGAGTAGTAGAGGCTAAAACAGGGTGAGGACAGGGATTCGATAAAATGTCAGACAGTCATCAGAAGACTTACCTAGAACAAAGTGTCTGAGACCAAACTGACCTGTCCACCACTCCCCCCACCGCCCCCAGGCAGCCTTGGTGCTGAGAACACTCCCAGACTCCGTGTCAGCTGCATCTCTGTTCTTCCCTTGCAGACAGAGTGAGCATACTGTCCACCTTCCTGGCCCCCTTCAAGTACCTGAGTCCCGGCACCACAAACACGGAGGATGAAGACACGCTAAGTAAGCAGCCTCCTTCCCCAAAGGACAGCAAGTCCCATGTCTGGAGGGGTGTCCCCTACTGTCCTACAAACAGAGGCCACTGGGGATTGAGCAGGAGCTAACCGGGCATGTCTGGAGCAAGAAGATCTGCTCCAATCCCCACCCAAGGACCCATCCCCACTGGAGTTCCATC